>NW_028185373.1:1706962-1995211 GCF_003343005.1 Rhea americana
CCCGGTTCTGCTAACCACAAAGCTGTTAATGCAAAATGAAGGCATGGAGATTTCATATTGTAGCAATTAATCAGCCCTCCCTAATATTTTCCAGTTGTAAATTGCCAGTGCTATCAGGTATGTGTTGTTGCAACCAAACAGATGACCCTTGCCAGGAATCGATGATTGGTTTTGTTTGATTGGCGACCTGGGAAGCAGTTACACACCCATTACCCAAATATAGCACAGTGATTAGTTTAACAGAGTTTCCAGTTAAACACGCTCTCACTATATTTTTCCTAATGTGCTTAAGAAAAACTAAAATAGAAAAGGTGTTATACTGTCATGGGACAGCCAGTGCAAATCCTACGGTTTGGCTCAGTCCCTACAGTGCATGAGAGCTGGTCGGTAAATTCTTGTTTCCTTGCAGTAGGCGCAGGATTATTTCGGCTGTGCGCCATACAAACACAGATCTCCTTGTCAAGGATTAAAGAAAAGAAGAAATTTCCCTTTGACAGAGTCTTGTTGCAGGAATGCAGAAGAGAGATTTCTTGCCCTCTGGTTTCTCCAAGTCAGGGACCTCCGAGTGCCCGAGGTCGGGATTTCCGAGGCGGTTATTGGTTCAAGCTGCGCCCTGCTGATGTGACTTGTCAAGTGTAATCTGTGTGGAGAGGTGGTGCTCTGATCTGCCCAGTATTTGCTGGATGTAGCTAGCTGGAGCATTTTGATTAAAATGTTCCAGGGAGGAAAAAAAAAAAAAAACTAAGCGCATTTTGTAGCCTAGGTTTTAGGAGTCACTTAAGGGAGTACGCTTGGATGAATAAGGGCAAAGGCAAATTGCAAAAGGCACTTACTAAACTTGTCTGGGGATTTCAGCCCTGTAGTTTGTAGTATGAAAGCTGTGCTTTTCTTTAGGAAATGACGATAAAAGCCGACAAGCCTAAAAACACAGATTAATTTAGAAACTCTGCAGTGGGAGAAGGAGGGGTAGAAACAAGTGCCGCGACTCAGGCTGACCTTTCCACAAACTCCATAAAAATGCAYGAGGTGTCTGAGCCTTGGCTGTGGCCCGCTGGGTCCTGCTGGCTGCACGGGGCAGGCTGAGCCCTGGGCTGCACTCGCTGCTGCGATGGGTGCTGCACCAAACTCGGCCGGCACTCGTGCTGGCAGCTCCTCTATTTGTGTGAGCAGCTCGACTGAGTAGGTCGTGCATCCGTCGGGCCGACTGGTGTTGTAAGACACTTCCGAAGCGGTGGCAGCGGCAGAGTCCATCCCCAAAGTGCTGAGAAATGCTCAGGTGTTATTTTGCAATACATAGCCGCTCTTTTGTGCAACTTAAAGAAGCTGGCTTGCTGCTGTATGTGCTCTCTGAGGCGGATGAGCGGCTATTAWAAAGGAGTTAATTATCCTGATGACCCAAAGTAACAAAAGGAGCAGGCCTGTTCATGTTGAGGGTGATAGTAYGTGTGGTTATTTTATTTCCCTCTTCCCTTCTCCTCCCTCCTCTCCAACATAAAGCTACAAAGTGAAAGATGATACCTGTATTCCTCTTTCCCAGGCTGCTATATATGATTATTTCTATGATCTTTGTTTATATAGATCTAAGGTAGATTAAAGCTTCTTTAATATTAGAGTACTTGTCAGGAGAGTGAGTCTGTGTATGCATCTCAACAAAARTATGTCAGACCTCCTGGTACCTTTCCTCAGCTTACATTTTTACAGCTGTTCATTTTGTATAGCTATGCCCTTACATTAGGAAAACTTTATCTGTTTCCATAGTCCAGTTAAGCAACAGACAGATTGCCTCCTGATATTTATCAACCCATGTTCCCTTCAGCAGGAAATGGGAAAGAGAAGCCAGCTTCTCCGTTTGCAGGGCCATTTAGAGGGCTCAACTGGAGTAAGGACTGTAATTCAGACAAATGCTACAGCTATAGCAAAAGTTGTATTCCCCRAAAGTTAATTCCCCAGATTAACTGCCAGCCTGCCTACAAAGATGATGACAGAAGGAGAGGCTTGGGGAGATGCAGACAGGCTGCCAAGAAAGAGGTGATGTTGCAGGAAATAAAAACTGGGTTTCCTTGCTCCCAGGTGTGATGGGTTCCAGATTGCAATGGATTTCACTTGAATTTGAGGGATTTTTTTCCCCCTTTAATGCTTTCGCTATAAATAGATCATCGTATGACTGAACTCTCTCCTCTTCCCTGAAGTTTTATGTAAGAAATTACATATTGTGATACTTGTGTGTGAACATACACAAATATCATGTGTACATATACATAATTCATAGTACATACAATGGTGTATAGTTAAGTCATTGTATTGCTTTTCTGCAAATGTTTTTACCTATATGAAATGGGAATATTAACGGATATATTTGTTGAAGTCTCTTTTCCTACTCTTCAACTGGTTATGTCTTAAAAAAACAAAACCAAAATTGCTTTAGGAGCAAGTCATAGAAATCCTGTTCTGAAAAGCTGTTTGGCTTCTTAGGAGCATGTGTGTATATTTTTGCATCTCTATGATCTTAGTTTTCAATGGATTTTAAGCCCTGTTTTTCARAATTGAATGAGGTATTTAGAAGAATTAGTCTCTCTAACGTTTTCTAAAGTGAACAAGACTTGGTTTCTTAAATTGCTGCATGTATTTACTCACATGCACAGTACCGTGCTTATAGGCTTTGAGTTGCATTTTTGATCACTGAGGAAATTAGAATTCCTTAGCTACGTGCTTTGCTTCCAGGCAGCGCAGGTAACTCTGCTGGAGCTCACACAGCAGAACAGACTGTATGTTACACAATATGTAGAATTATCAGTTGTATGTAACTGGCTAGGAAAATCCCATATACAAAAGTCCCATTTGAAGAGATCTTTGGGAGGCAGCTGGAAGAGAACAAAACCTTATGCTTGTGGCTATGGATGGTACGGATTTGAAGGCAGCTGCAGTTTGAGCTCTGAATAGTTCAGCTAGTTCCTCATCTTTACTTACTGTAACACTCCATGGAGCAAGAGTTCATTTGTCATTTCCTGAGTTAGGGAGTAAACGGAGGACTGCTGTTACAGTAACTGCTGAGTGGCATCAGCTCTCTGCAAGGTCAGTAGAAACGGGAAGACCTTGCTCTCCAGTGTGGTGTGCTGGTCAATCCCTTGTGYCTGGGCTATGCCATGCAGGCAGCCTTCTCCTTTGTACAGACAGGGGCAACCTCTGCAAGGAGTCCCTACATCACACGTACGTACATGAGGAGTCTACAGTCCAGACAAGTAAGTACCCTTTTTTGAAAATTGCGCTTTTTACAAGGCAGCAAGTTGCAGGTGAGCTACATTGACACAGAAAAATGAGCTGATATCTTGTACACCTGGTTCATAATCACCCTACAAGGTAGCTAAGGGAGCTGCAACCCATGTTGGCCAGTGCCTGGTGAAACATGCTGTGGGACTGTGGAGTACTTTTCTGCCTTGCTGTATGCCCACCAGCCAGGGCTGAGATGTCAAGTTCAGTCTCAGTGGTCATTCTTCTTGGCCCCACTTCTGGGGTTGATGTTATACATTACAGCAGTAATGTTTAAGTCTACTGGCTTAATGAATTCCACTTTGTTCACAGTCTCCGCAACATTTAAATCTCTCATCGATTTGAGCCTTTTTATTTCAGAAATCAAAATAGAGGGAAAGAACATGTTAATTTAGCTTTAATGTCAAGTTTTATCGGGAGTACCATTTTTTACCAGTGTAGTACACTTAAGTTCCAATTAAATCTTGGTAGGCACATTTCATTTCTCTATATGGCCTAAGTAAGATTATTATATAAGCCTTTCCTCAACAGTTTAAAGCCTAATTAAATATTCTCGGTTCTCAGTTGTAAGGGAGATTATTTTAATTACAGTATCCTTTCTTTTAAGGACACACAAAGTACTYAGCTACCAAGAATAGTGTGACGGTTTCCTAAAGTTGATAGGCCTACTTTTTTTTTTTTTTTTCCCTAAACAATCTCACTTGAATTCAGTGCAAAGTTCACCAGAAGAAATGGTACTAAGGTACAAAATATACAACCTTTCCTGTTTGTGGCTTTGAAAGTTGATACCTTTTTAACATCAACATGGAAGTTTCCATTCTTTTTTTAGTGGAAAAAAATGAAGGTTGTTTAAAGTCACCTTCCCTTTTTGTCCTTTTTTTCTTAAAAAAAAGAAACAATCTCTGCCCTAAAACTTTCAAAAGGTATTTATTGAGTTGAAATAGTGTTAATATTTTCTACCCATAGTATTTGGRTAGAAAATTGTCACGTTCTTTTATAAAATACTTAAGTCTATCCAGATGTGTAATAGGTTGATTTGAACTGGGGCTCCACTAATTTTGAAAATGAGAAGATGCCCATACATACAGTTCCTAGAGAACTGCTCAATGTGTTATTTGGGGTTTTTTGAACATCTGGAATTATTTCCTAATTTTGAAGTAGATTTAGTGTGCAATTGAGAGCAAATTGCTTCACTTCTGCCTGCCTCACTCCCTTGTGTAAAATACAGTATTGACACAGGGTAGTTGTATGAACAAATGTTTATGATTCAGTAGTGGTATGGCTTGCATAAGGTACTGTTTAGGTATGGTTAACCCTGCTTCRTGGCAGCAGAATGCCTTGTACAGCTTTTTGAAACTCCTTCCAAGCCTATGATCTAGGCACTACTGACTCAAAACAACTGGATTTGTTTCATGTAGGAGTTCAGCTGAGTCTTGATGGAAGTCCTGACCGTGTTTTGGTATAGCAGGGCATTTCATTTGTCTTACGTTCACTTCAGTTAGCCATGCCTAATCTTGATGTTTCCTCCCTTCCTGATTTGCAAAGCAGATTCTGTTTGGTGGATGGTACATATCATTATATGAGTTTGCCCTAGCAACCAGAGAGATGTCCAAAAATAGCTTATTCCATCATTGCAGCGTATATCTGAACCTGGTTAAAGGCTGTTGTTTTGTTTCTAATGATAGGACAAAAATAAACTCTGCTATGAGTAGACTTGACTCTGTGTGCAGAGTAATGCTGTTTGCAGGAATTTCTCTCATGCCTCAATGTTTACATGCTGAAGAAAAATGCCTCTGAAGCTGAAATATTTCTTCTGTGTATTCATGTGTATGATTTTGTTTACAGCTTGTTAACTGAACAGTCATCTGCTCAGTGAGTACCTGATCTCGAAAGACGTGTAGTGCCTAGCTAGGTCATGCCGTATTTGAAGTTACGTAGATAACTGGTTGCTCTTGGCCCTTTTGCCCCTGGTACGTGGAGCAGCACGCTTCCTGGCTGACAGTGGCCAATTAAAAAGGTTTTCCTTTTTTTTTTTTGAGAATGTGGGTACATAAATCTCTGCTGCTATTTGGTTTTGTGCTAGTCAACACTTGAAATATTTAAGATACTTTTGGAGTGCGGCCATTTTCTTCTCCCTGTCTCTCCGATTTAAGAAACCTCCAAATTCAACCTTTGAGACAGCATTGCATTTCTATGATACTACAGGAGCGTGCGAATTTATAGAGCTGTGTTCRGTTGCTGATCGTCTTCTGTTGTTGCAATGCTTCCTGTATTGACTTTTCATCACTTTTGGAGGCATTCTGCCATTTGATTTGTTGTTATAGTCCCTTTTCCTGATAATCCACTTCAGTTTTCCATATTCTTCATCTAGCTATGCCCTTTCTTGCTCTATTTAAAAATGTCTGTTAAAGTTCATATATTTTTAAAAACCTTTCCCTGGGCTGTTTTTCCTTTTAACCTTAGTGCAAACTCAAACCAAGGAATTTTTAAATCACTTGGCATCACTCATGTATTTTATGCATAACTTTCAATTGCAGTTGGATTGAAAACATAAATTTTCTTCTTTAAAGCTTGAAGATATCAAACATTCTCGTTCTACCTGGGTTTAAAACTGGATCAGTGTCAGGGAATAAGGAAGCTGCTCTGGGCTTGAGTGGTGAGCACCACCTTGGCAGTGATTGGGGTGCTTGGCTGGGAGGTTTATTTCAGGTTCTTGTTCTGCCTTCTCAAAGCATAGGTTTGAATGTGGACCTTGGTCCTCTCAGGTGAATTTCAGGCATCAGATTGCCTCTTCTGGAATTTCTCTTTGAAGAAAGTTTCATCTCTCACCTGAAAGGCTCTTCATATCAAAATGTCCTTGTACTACTTGTTTTCCAGGCTCTTTTTTGACAGTCATTGTCTTCTGTTGATGGATGGTTTGCTTGTAGGGATGGAGTGGCCCAAGAATTTTAACCTGCAGATGCTGTTCAATCTGTTAGCAGAAAAAGACCGAATGGATTCGAGTTTGACAGCAGATCCCTTGCAACCCGCAATTCAAAGCGRGGGTGGGGAAAAAAGTGATCATACCATGCTGAAACACTGAGTGTGAGGCTCATTCTGCAGTCATGGAATGTATTTGCTCTATGAATTTCCACCTATACTGTCTCCAGCRAGCAGCTGTGTTTTGGAGGGTGGTTTCTCTTGATTGGGCCTTGGCTGCAAAGGGAAAAAGCTCAGGAGGTAGCTAGGCTGTTCTAAGAACTTAGCCCTCATCCTGAATAAGGTGAACAAATGCGATTAAATAAAGGCAAGATGTGCTAAGTAGAAGCTTCTGTTTAGCACCATATGAACCATTATTATACTAAATACATTTCTGAACATGCCAGTATGTTTCTTTACGGTAGTCTTTGCTGAAGACTACTGGGCCTCTGGATGCTTTGCTGAGAGGCTTCACTGGCTTTAGCTGGTATGGATAATGAATGTGAATCTCATGGTGGAGAAAGATGCTGGTGAGGGACTGCATTAAGGGCTTGAACTAAAGCCAAGTGAAGTCTATGGCAGACTCTTAAATGTGTGTTGGTGAGCTTTCTCTCATGTCCAAAATGGCTTAATTTGTTTCACATTGACTACTGTAAGTAGCTCTTAGATGATATGAAAGAATGATATATTTATGCCCTGTTTGCTCTTAAATGGTGTTAAAGGTCTGGGTCAGAACAGTATTTGTTATTAGGAATGGAGGAAGGGAAACAAATGTGTGGTGCTCAGAGACTTTCCTTCTGATTTGATCAAGCTGCACCATGCGAGCTTTTCTTACTCTTCTCTTTGCAAAACTAAAATATTTCTTAAAAAGCATATGTTTATTTATCTGTCCTTTTTCTATTATAATACAGCTGTGACCTGTAAAGCCTTCAGAAGTGAATTAAAACAGTGGTACATAATTCAAYTTAAATATGTGATGACATTTAAGATGTAGATTCTTAGAGCTAGAAGTTACATAAATTGTTAGTGTAGAAAATGGAAGATTGCTGAGATTAAAATGGGACACTGGACATTTGATTTGGTTTTACAGATGGGGGAGAGAAGAGACAATCAGATGTAATATTGACACGGAAATATATGAGAGGTTTTTTCTCATTGTCTGTATTCTGTGGAGTATTCTGTATTCTCTAGCATATTCTTGCCACATGTGTTCAGTTTCCAGAAGTTTGTACACTTTATCTGCTTTTTGTTCCAAAAAATGTAACATTTATTAGTGATTTTGTAAGGAGTTGTTTCTGGGGAGAAGAGTCTGTAGAAAGCTGCCTGTAATTTCAATTTCAGTTCTGGTACCATATACCATCTGCATCAAAGATGATGATAAACAATATGCGTATCCATTAACTGGCTGCGTAATTGTCTTAAAGGTATTTACTGTGATGAGTATCTTTTTGAGGAGTATTACCAATGCTTTACTGTTAGCTGGTAACATAGCTTCCTCAGACTTAAGTGTTAACTTCTCTCCGTGCTTGGCGAGAGTCCTGAAAACAGAGCTAACGTTTTCAGAGTGGACTATCCTGCAGAGCTGTGCTGAGGAATGTGGTAGGAGCAAAACCTGTTTTATGCCCAGGCTTATTAAATTTGGAGTATTGCAAAAGATTGAAACACGAGGTGGAAAGACAGAGCTCCCATGTTGATTGTCTTTGTAGCAGAAACGTGCGTCCGTAGCACAGCGTTACGTGACCCGTTGCTGCTGGTCGGGCCAGTCCTTCCTGGGAGAGGGCCCTTTCGCTCCCTGGCACTCGACAGGCAGCGGCGGAGGCGGTGAACRGGGAGCGTGTGCAGGCATGTGTGAAGCAGGCCGTCAGGTGCCGGATGAAGCTACGGCTGAGCGGAGACGGAGATGCGTCTCTTCCTCTCTGCGTGGTTCCTAGGGTCCCTTCTCCTCCTCTTCTGAGACGGGGAAGAGTGCCAAAAATGGAATCGCAAGGGAGGTGTTTTGGGATGTCGCGATAGGAAGCTCCTTGATAAGAAACTATTCTGTGTACAATTCATGTGCTTGCAGCCTTATGAATGGTGGATAGAAAGACTGCATTGGACATAACTGTAAATAAACAGGGCAACCACTGCAATGCTGTTTTCCGTGCTCACTTTTTTGAATTAATTATGCTTGATTGTTACAATTGATTGCAATTGTGAGAGCTAATTTTAGTTCATAAATTTGATGATGGAAGCCTGCCAAGTGTTTGTGTGATGGAAGATAACCACTGCCCAGACTGTGATATAGGATATGTTTGTCTTTCCTTGCTCCAACCAAATGCTAGTAACCATTTCATGGTCTGACCTATAAGCAGACAGTGTCTGCTTATAGCCAGTTAGCCAATTTTCTGGTTAAATATATACCCTCCACCCCCCCCCCCCCCCCCCCCCCCCCCGGATGTATAGATTTTCTGGGAAAATACCCCTTCTCCCCCCAAAAACAGAAGAAAAGTTTAGAGAATTGTGATGAATTTTAAGAACAAGATGAATTAAATATTGGTGATAATGATCGTTGCCTTAGTTTTAGATCTAACACCGGCAACAGTTGAGCTCATTTTTAAACTGTGCATGATGGGACAGAGGGTAAATAGTGCTGCTCTGAACTTAAGAAAATCCAATGTGTTTCGTTTATGAAGTTAAACATGGACATATCAGTATATAGATCTTGGTCCTCAGAAAATGTCACAGTAGCTATCTAACAGCCTGGTCCAGTCTCTRTGAAGTTCAATGTCAGATCTGCAGGGAGAGTGGATTGCCACAGGATGAGCATCAGAGTTTGTTCCCAAGTGAACTGTTAACTTGAGAACGAATTTTCTTTCCACGTCCTTTTTCCAWATATCCTGGATTCCAGATTACTCAATCTTTGGGAACGTTTTGCGGGGCTTTTCTCCCGGAAGTTTTCAGCCAGTGAGGAGGAGGAAGTTTGAAATTATAGTGAGGATATGAAGAGTGCATATGGGTTTGTGGTATTCAAGGCTTTATGGGACAATTTTTACTTGGATTGAAAAACCATTATTTAAAAAATTGAGCTCATCTAATAGATTAGTCTTGGTACTCAAATTWTTAGGTGAGCTCATTTGTAAAATAAAGTACCAAAACTAATTAGAACTCCTGTCATCTCTCTCCTATGGGATTTTAATGTGTCCTCTCACTTGTCTTTTTCTATTTTTTCAATCCAATTATGATTTGTCTTATATGTTTGTTTAAATACAAGTTACATCTTTAAGTTAAGATCTCGTTGTACATTTATCCTGGTCATTCTTCTGGAGTTATTCACAGATAAAAGTTTTGGCAAAATCAAGGCCAAAAATGAAGGTGGAATATCTCCATTCTTGAAGTCAGCTCTTTCTTTCATCTTGGTTTTGGACRTTTTTAGTTCAGCTCAGTGCTGTGTAGGTTTTATTTAAGGAGATGGCTTGTCCTTGTAAAAATGCCTTTCAAAAGGATAAGAGTTTAAATCCGTTCAAGAGCATTAATTAAAATGTATTTCAATCCGAAGGGGATAAGAGTGTTACCACCCCCCCCCCAAAAAAAAAAAAAAAAAAAAAAAAAAAGCACCGGCCATGTGAAACATTTTCCATCTATTTCAAAAGGAACTTAGGTAAGTTTTTCTAAAACGAGGAATGAGCAAATTGCGTCTGCTGGGTGTGGGAGTGACATTTCAAAATCCCACTGACAGTTGCTTTAACAAACTAAACATCATCTCTCTCTTACTGGTGCTAACTGAGTAAGTCCCCCTTTCTAGAGGTCAAACCATCCCAGTGGAGAAGGCCAGCAAGAGGTACAGGCACCTTTAGGACTGAAATAGGATAGGGCCCGCAATTCTCTACTGAGGGTAAAGTTTGTTTTCTACRGGGAAGTGAACTTCAGAGCTGTTTGTCCTTAACTACATCTCTTGAGGAGAAGAGGCGATTCATGAATTTCGTTTATCACATTTGATTAGTAGAGACATCTTTTTTCCCAACAGCAAGGAGACAACTGCAGCATACAGTACTGACGCGATGTTGGTGGCAGTAGCCGCAGTTGGTTGTCCTGCTCCTGCAGGCTGTGGCTCTGTGCTGAGATGGGATGGAGCAGCCCAGTCTTCAACCTGTGCACCCCTACTCCGATCTCTAGGTTTCTTTAGGAGAGCTAATGGCTGTCATAAACACCTCATTTAAATAGCATATTTGCAATAATCAGCCTCCACCTCCCCCCCCCATTGAAGCAGATTGCAGAAACAGGAAAAATATGGAAAAAAAGTCTGAACACTAAGAGCACCTTTACTGTTGGTTTATATTTGTAAGTTTTTTCAGGTGATWTAGTGGTATGTGATGGAATAGGGATGTTTCTTTGTTTTAAGCAATTATAATTATCTACTTGTTTACATCACAGTTTTCATTGGGAGATTCCTAGATGCTTTGCAAAAGAAGACCTTTCATCTCAGATCTGTTTTAATAGAACTGGGTTTTTGAAATGAAATGTCGTACCAGAGGTCACACTGGAGCTGCAGCAGAGCAGGGAAGACCACCTGTCCTGTACGCTGTCAGATGCGCAATGCTGCTTCCAGTTCTACTGTTTACTTTACTTCCCAAAAGATTATAGAATCATGGAATAACTTAGGTTGGAAGGGCTCTCTGGAGCTTGTTTGATCCAAACTCCCCCTCAGAAAGCATTTACAAGTGTTTTTATGTAAATGTGCGTGTATAAACAGCAATCTGGAATGTGTATCACGTTTTGGTTAATATTGTGGCACATGTTGTGAAAGTATTTATTTGTCACGTTGGTCCAGAAGCAATGTGCTCAGTCCTGTGTGAATGCYTCCAGATCTTGCAGCTCTACCATAAAGAAAGCAACCACATGAATTGGAAAAAGTGGCTTTAGAGAAGCTAATGCAAGCAGTAAGTTTGAAGGGAGAGAGAGGCTGGATGGGCACAGAGCAAGGAATTTTGGACATGTAGCAAACAGTGGAAATAAAAGGCATAGAGCCAAGGACAGGAGACAAAAGGAGCAGTAATGAAAGAAAACTGGTGGCAGCGGAGAGGATGATTGGAAGCGAAAGCTGAAAACACATGCAGCAAGGAGCTTGCTGTGTTTGATCYATTTGATACATAGATTCACAGAAACTTAAGGGCAGAAAAATAGCTTTGATCATCTGCTCCTGTGACTCCTGACCCTTGGTCTGGGAATCCTTGGGCACCTGTGACCTCCGGTGAGAGGGGATCTGCAAGAGGTACCTGTAAAAGCAAGTTCATGTTGTTCGGAGCGTATGTGAGTTTGTTTAGCTAGGAGGCATTTCTACAAGGGTCTGTTCTTGCTCTGGAAAATCTCTTGCAGGGCAGAAATCAAAGGGGAAGACCTTGATCTAGCCTGACCTCCTGCATAATGCAGATCAGGGCACTTTCTGCTGCCTCRCGCTTTTTCCCTCAGGGCTACGAAACTTCAGTTTGAGCTGTAGCATAGCTCTGAGAAGCTCTGTTTCTTTTGCTGAGGCTTCCTGTGACAAGGAGCTGCGCCGTGCCCATGGGTGAGCCCCTCCAGCGGTGTATTACTTCAGCGCTAAAAATCTGCGCTTGGTTTAGTCATGTCAGGTATCCGTGGAGTGCCTGTTGTAACGCTGTTGCTGTGCAGATAAGCTGGAGGAGCTGGAATTTGAATGTGGTAACGAGACAGGAATCCAGCACAAGGATTTATCGCTGCTGCTGCTTTCTTACTTAACGCTTGTGTCGTGGGATTGCCTGGAGGCCTCAACGGAGCKGGGGCCCTGCTGGCGGAGATGCTGTGCAGGCCGTCGGGCCACCAAAACGTTGACGGAAGGGGCGGTTTGGGCTAGTGGGAGCGGGGGAGGAAGGACTGCAGCGGGGAAGGCGTCTGGAGCAAATCGGCAAGGCGGATGGCTTTAGCCGAGCTATTTTGAGTCGAGGGGACGCAGCAAAGAGTTGGTGTGTTTGGGAAGGGGGAGAGAACGACGYGAGGAAAGCGAACGTACCTCACGGTGTGCGTGGTTAGCGCTACTGGACAAGCGGAAAGGATAGCTTAACTGCAGGAATTGAAATTCCTGGCTGATGAGATACATCTAAAATTGCCTGTGCCTGAATTCAGATATAAGCTTTGTTTTAAATAAAACCACTTAGCGTATGTGCAATAGCTGTTATTCGCCTTTCCTCTCCCAAGTCCTACTGATACATTTTCTTGCCTCTCCTGAGGCTTTTATATTCCTAAACTTTACACAGTGTTTAAATACCACAGTGTGGTTAATAACTCAGGGCACCTGGGGAGGAAAGAGCGGGTTTCGCTTGGAGATAAGGTGGGGGACRGGTAGGAAAAGCAAAGGGGGAGAGGAGCCCTGGCTTGACCGCGGCGTCACCGAGAAGTCGCCCGCAGAGGGAAGCGTGCCGCGCGCCGCCGCTGCTGGGGGGGTTTGGTACGTTTCTTCTAAAGAGCAAGTCRGAGGCAGGAACCAAAACTTGCCGCCAGCCTCCGCAGGAGCCCTGGGCTGCCCGGGGGGAGAGTGAGTTTTGGGGAAGATCTGGGGCAGGTGGTGGCTGAGGCCGTGGGAAGCCGTGGGTTCCCGCGGCCGGCGGGTCGGCAGCAGGGACAGAGGCCTGCGGGGCGGTGGTGGCTGAGACCTGCCCRGAGGGACAGCGGGGGGACACGATCCTGCCTACGAGCCTGGGGCAGAAGGGGAAGGCATGGGTCRGGCAGGGGCATGGGTGAGCTGGGGTTTTCCTACGAGAAGACAAAGGCTGTGTTTGTGGSCTGGTGGAAAAGAGCTGGAGGAGAAGGGAGAGGAAGAGGGTGAGAAATGAGTGCCGGAAAGCATGGGGTCGCAGGGTTAGGGGCTGCAAGAGGCACACCTCGGAGTCGGGCTGCTGGCGGTGGGGAGGGAGAGGGAATAAAGCAAGGAGCAGAAGAAGTTTAAGATGATGCAAGGGCGGATAGAAAATGCTGCGTAGCAAAATAGGCTGGGATTACCCCTAGACACACTGTAGATTTTTCTTTTCTTTTCTTTTTTTTTTCTTTTATTTAAGTGAGACAAGGGCCGGAGTAATTGAAATGGCTCATTGTGGAGTGGGATGCTGTGTTCACAGGACATGATCAGATGTTTCCCATGGGTGTTGAAGCTGAGCCAGCGATCCATGCTAGAGACTTGTTGGGGAAAAAAAAAACCACACAGAAGAAATYATTCTGAGAAGCATTTGTGTTGTTGAGTGACTATGGCTTGGGCTGCACACAGTGTATTCCTGGGGTGCTCCCTATTCCTCTGGACTTGCTTTTCAGAAAAAAAATAAAATTATCCGAGAGTCTGGGTGAGCTTTTGTGCTCCAAGGCTGAGTTGCTGTTGAAGGGGGATAGTCTTGTTCCACCTCTCGCTTCTTGGGATCATGTGTTCCTACCACCTTGCTTGTGCTAGTAGCAGCGCTCCCGAGGCTTCATTGGCAGGTGGATTAACGACCTGACCTGGCTAGAAAATTACATGGTTTCCACAGGTGTCGTCTTGGGTGGTTCTGCCAGCTGATTTGACTGATGTGTTCGTGCACCCACAGTCAGTCCTGGCAAGAAGAAGCCAGTGGCAATGTCCCTTTCATGGTCTTGACTTGAGCTAATAGTGAAAGTGTATCGTGAGTAACATCTTCTGTCTTTCTGTTTTAATATTATTACGAATATCTAATTGGTGGGGTGATAAATACAGATATAAACACCTTGTGGATCCCTCTCACTATCTTATCTTTCTCCTCTATGTTACAGTCGGAGGTGCTTGAATGGAGCTGCTGCAATACAAGTCAAAAGCATCTGGAACTTTAATTAGAACGTTAGAACGTTAATAGGTATAAATAAAGAGTAAAGATTAGGTTGAGAAGTCTTTCTAGAGAGAGCTGGTTGCCCCATGGACCATCCCTGGGTTGCAGCATTTGAACTGCTGAGAGATGCGTATTTAGCAAGCCAGGTTGATATTCCCACGGAGATAGAGCTGTCTCGCCAGTGAATGTCATATAGCCAGGGTTTAAACTTGCTAATAGTGACTACACTATGAGTTGTCAAGAATGTGTTGGAGGTGTGATATGAGGGAAAAAAAATGGGATGAGGTCAGAGACAGATCTTGGGCAATAGTGCAGAACAGGGTACAGCAATAAAAGAGGGAGGAGATGTTGCTAGCAGGTGAATGGCAGAATAGCATTAAAACAGGTTTTTAGTATTAGATGTAGAAGATAATTCAAGAAATGCAAACATATATCATGGGAAATAGATGGAACAGTGCACTTGGAATAAATGAAATGAGTGTTTTAGCTCTAGTTCTTTTATGGAAGAGGTGGATGTCTTGCTGAGAGATAGTTAGCTGTATGGTGGACCAGTTTGCTGACAAAATAACGAGGTTGCATGAATAGTATCTTGGGCTCATAAAGGCCATGAACAGTCAGCACTGTTCATAAGGTAAAAAAATGTATGTGCAGAGTRAAAAGCAGAAGAGAGTAGAATGGAATGGTTGCCCTTCTCAGCAGCATGGTATGTTGGTATGGTCTTACTATAACTTCCCCTTTCCCCTCAGGTATTAGGACAAGTCACTAAAATACAGAAGATGGTCTTTTCCCGTCTGTGTACACATTTCTTCTTTTCCCCTCGTTTTGGAGGACCTCTCGGAGTGGAAGCTCTACAGTTCTTCTGCTCTGTTCTGGATGGGCTCTTTGCTGTTTAGCTTGTTGGGCTCTTACTGCCATCATATCAGAAGTGACCCTGATCATCCATACAAATATGACACGAGTTTCTTCTGCTCCATTTTCCTTGGAAGCGAGTTGACTGAACCCCTTGGTTGTGCAAGTTGTCCTTTGATAACGTGGCATAGTGACAGAGTGCCAGGGAAACAGCATAACCGGCTCTTCCCACTGCATTTCAGAGGGTGGATGTTAAAAGCTGAGCAAGGAAGCTTGACTGTTAGTGTGGTGTGAGCTACGTGACAGCTGCTTTTTTTTCCAGATTTGCTGCAAGATAGGAGAAGCATTTGGATGTGACCTGTCTATAGCCTGAGATAATTTCTGCACCGGCAAACACRGAAGGAGATAAAGCAATGGAAAGCTAAGAGCTAAATCTTTTCTGTACAAATGCTAGGAGTATATGTAATAGGATTGTTGAATTGGAGTTATGTGTTTTCAAGGATAAGTACAGTATGATGATATTGTACTGTCACAGCCATTCTTATGTCAGAATAGAGACTGAGGATTTACAGTAGTTGTTGGGGATTCTTGAATTTCACTGTAGACTTCTAGAATAGTAAAAGAAAATGAAAGGCTTTTGCAGATAATACAAAATAGACCTCTGAGAAGGCTAGAGCTTTGACAGAGGGGAATTGTGGATGGAGGAAATAAAAGAACGTTCCGACCTTAAACACAGTAAGGTATCGAAGATTTCTATATACAAAATATACAGGTAAGGAGTCTGTTGTTTATGGATCTTTTTGTAGAATTCTGGTTAATTCACACAGAAAAGCATATATTTGCTGTTTTTTAAAAAAGTTTCCTTCATCTGTTATTCTGTGGACYTTTCAAAAAACATATATTAAGAATTGTACATGTCCCAACCTCTTTAAGTGAATATTATTAAAGTTACAGTTTTAAGCAAGCTAAACAGAGAAAATGTCAGAATTGAGGTTGTCTCTGTAATCATAACTTCTCCTCTTTACATGTGTGCATTTTGATGCTATGTTTAGTTACAGGAACACGTACTATCTTGCCTACAGCATATTTGCTGCTTTGAATGCACGCAAATGGAGCTTAGSAATGGGGCTAACAGTTGTCAGTACCAACATTTGCAATGTGCATTTTCAAAACTCCCTTGAGAAGTCACCCCTGTTTTCTTTTGTTTGTTTTAGGTATTTTTGTTTTTTACMTTGACTCAAAGGCATATAAGCAAGGCAAACCTTTTCGTTGTTCCTCACCACTTTGAGAAGCCTGAGGCCTGATTCTCCTGGGGATTTGGTTGGTTTGGGAACCTCTTCACTGACGAAAAAATRTGATGGGTTGGTTTGGCTCATGGTCCACACTTTTGTCACTTGTGCTCTCCTGCTTTCAAACATAAGAGGAAGGGAGTTACCTTATGTCAGAAGGAGCCACTTTTGGGGCAGTCTTCTATGGTAATGTAGGGTCTGGGTTCTGTGAGGAAGGGAAAAGGATTTTGGTGTACATGCTCCATGAGGACTTGCTGGTGTTTGGTGTCGGTATATCCAAGGARTCTGTCTCAGTGGCAATCTAAGTTATCCGAAATTGCTGCAGTAGTCTTGTAGGGACAGATGCTGGACTAAARGCAGTTGAGCCTCTCCCTTGGGCTTTCTGTACCCTTCCAAAGGCAACACGAAATAGGGGAAAGCAGCCTGACGTGGTTGGCCCCAGGGCTGCCATGGGGGTGGTTGGTAGAGATGAGGAGCGTGGCTGGGAGGTGTTTTTGGTAGGGCAAGCTGGCAGGCATCTGGGGGGGATCGTGGCCCTGTGGAGTAGTCAGACAGGAGCTGAAATGACAGGGTCATTGCACAGATGCCTGACAGCAAGACTGGCCAGATAAACGTGGGAGGCAAGAGCTAGGATGCGAAGCTGGGAGAGCAGGAGAAGCAATGGCCTGAGGCGGGCATGCGGGTGAAGGATGGGGCAGGTAGACATGTGCTCAGGGGCCTGGGAGGGAACCTGAGTTTTCTTACTCTTGTTTTCAGTCTTCTTCGCCATTGCCCTGGAAATCTCTGATGGAAGTGGCTCGTTCCCCTCAGCTCAGCTGGCTTAATTCTCTCAAATTCTACCAAACAGCTGGAAAGAGATCTTTACGATGGAAAGCCTTAAATATTAATATGGATTTTATTAATAGCAGAGTGACAGTTCTATCTGTTATTAGGATTATCTAATGCTATTATCTAAAATACTTTGGTGTTGTTAATATAGATTTTAATAATAGCAGAGTGACAGTTCTATCCGTAATTAGGATTAACACCACAAAAATTTAAGACTTCCAAACTGATGTCCTTCGTGCGTATATAATATACGTATAATTTCTGAGAAAGGTAACTAATCGGCTACCAGTCCCACTTAAACTCTTTATAAATGCAATCCCTCTCTTACAGACTTCTGTTCCTGCCAAGTTCTCCTTGCTYCAAGAGATGTGTAGTGGGATGCTATTTTTAGCTGGGATTCTGGCTACTTACTCTAGAAATATTTCTTTTCTGAAAACCCAACTCTGCCAAGCAAAAGTAATGCCCCACAGAATGTAAATAAGACAAATGGCATTTTGGTGTAAATGGCCAAATGACTTGTTTCTGGCCCAAAGGTCAGCAGAAGCCTCTTCTAACAAAAGTGAATGAGGAGCGGGACCTGGGTCTAATATATGAAACTGCTCTCCAACGTCATGAATGAGGAGAAATCAGCTAGTGATTAAAAACTCCTGTCCTGTAGAGCACACACTTTAGGACTTTAATTTTCTGGCTGGTGGCTGTAGGAAGGGCTTGAGCTGATGGAGCTGAGGCATGGTGCTTGTCTTGCCTGTGGGTTGGGACACTGGGTGCCTCCCAGGCAGAGGCTACCTGCTGACGGGATGGGGACACRTGGGAAGTGCCTGTGCATCGGCTTCAGTGTTTGCTGCTTTACTGGAACCGGCAACAAACATTTCTGAGGGAAGGCTGAAGGAAGGTGAAAGCCAAAGCCACGCGGTGTCCTGTGTGCTGCCAGATTTGCAGATGGGATGGCCTCAGGGGAGAGCCAGGGCTTCGGCGCTGCACCCAGGGGCTCGTGACAGCTAGTCATCCTAGGACAACAGAGGGGGAGTTAGCCAAAAAAATATCCTTGGAAGACAGCTGATTACACTTCAGCTAACACTAGTTTTCCCTTAAAAACTTGAAAACCCTGTCAACAGAGCTTGGATGAGGCTCTCCGTGAGGTCTTTTCTCATCGTTGGCTGGCAGGCATGAGTGAGGCCACCAGGAGCTACTTGAACATGGATCCTCGCTGCGGTTCCCAGCTCCTGCCCCATTTCCCGGGCTCCTCTGCTCCAGAGTAGCTCCAGGGAAGCTGTGGTTTCTCCTGCTGAGCAAGACAACTTATTTCAGCCCTGTTCAGCATGTGCACGTGCTCAGGTACAACTGCAGTCTGAATAGTTGCTCTGTAGTGCCCAAATCAGAGTGGCTGTAGGGCAAAACACAGAGGACTTTATTTTAAATAAAGATACTGGGTTTTTCCCAGTGCCTTTTGTGAAGGCAGCTGCAGATTTTTCTTCTTGGTCAACRCTTGTTTTTTGGTGGCACCGTAAGAAGGTCATGCTCAGTCTTATTTTTAGTCCTGTGAAGGGGATTGTGACAGTTGCTTGCTTTTTGTTGTGGTAGTGGTTAATCCTGCTGGCAGACTGATGGCTTCCCTTGTGTTCTRGGGTTTTGTTTTTGTTTACTTTGCTGGTGCAGATCTCCTTTTGGCTTTTTCCTCTGCCAGTGCTGGCAAAGAAATGGGAGGGAACCTTACTTTAGCTGCAGTATATCGAAGGGAGATGCTTTTATTTTTGAGTGTGGAAATCGTGGTGGATCGTTGAGAGAGTTGTATTTTAAATGTGGACCTGAGGCCCAAAGCTGCAGCTGGGGTAAACTGATATAATTCCACCAAAGCTGATGGAGTCTTGTGACTTTACACCAGTTAAATGTCCAGTCTCATATGTCTCCTCTAAGCAGCCTTTTGCTGTATGTTCTCTAGAATTGAATATTTTTGGAGCAATTCATACTTTTCTAAAAGTTGTTTTTTAAGAATTGTATCAATCTGATCAATCAGTGCTCTGGACTTGGGAACTCTTACTCTCAGTAGGTCCTTTAGGTCCTTCCTCTGTTTCGTAGCTGCGTAGCTGTTTAACCATAGGTAATACACTGTTAACTAGCAAAAGACAGTTCACACTGAATTATGAATGCATGCAACAGCAGCAGGATTTTAATTGGGTGGCTAAGGCAGAAAGCAGGTGCTTCCTTTCTGAGTTTAAGTTACTAAATTCATCAGGAAATTTTGGCTTCTTGCATTTTAAATTCCTGGGTCCTAAAGAACAAAATCATTTTCTCAGCTTTGGAGGCTGACATCTGCTTACGGAGATTAAGAGCATTCCTGTAACAGTGGCCATGGATTTTCTTGGTGGAATGGGATATATTGAAGAGCATGTTACATCCTGGTGCAAGTTCCTGTGCTCAGATGGAAATTGCTTTGCGGGTTTGGAGAGAGGCATGTTAAAACCTGCTTTTGTGTTTGACAGATGTCTGATGATGTTACATAATCTATAGTATTTAGAATTTGAGACTATTTTGGAAAGATTTGATGTGTTGAATTGTAATGGGGAATTTTCTTATTTTTGTTTCCCTCATGTTGAATTTACTTGTTCTTTGCTTGTTAAAACAACTGTTTTAAATAAAGAATCATCAGCAAGCGCTTGTTCAAAACAGTGTTTTGAGATGAAGTGAAGACCTTTGGCCAGAAAGCATGATCACAGAAAATCTGTTTGACTGCTCAGGAGGTCATCAATCGACTTGCATTTCTAATCTCTGAACAGTACGTAGTGATAATATTTGCTGGGGATAAGTGATCTTATATTATTTGATTGGACAAACATTATAAAGCTTTATTTCTTTAAATGTGTTCTGTTGGACTACTTTAAACTTAGGTCAGTACTTTCCATTTACTGTTTAGTGAGAGCCAGCCTAAACCAAATTTGGCCCCAGAATTCAGTTTTGATGATAGCATACAATCTAGAGCCAAGCTCGTACAAAACTCAAGATCAATAGAAATGGTACTATTAAATACAAGTACTGGGGAAAGACCTGCTTTTAACCAAATAAATGTTCCCTGCAGGATTTGCACTCCTGGATAGAGCACCCCTAAGTGTCTGGAGTGCAGCTGACTGTAAGCAAAAGTGAAACCCACTTAATTGTGTTTCTGGCTCTGGCAAAACATAAACAGCAAGGAATACTGAGAAGCACTGTGGATCTGAATTATTTCCCTCTGATGTTAATAGGTTGAGGTGATGTTAGTAATAAGAATCTGGCCAGCTCTTTGGCTGCCACAATTTGGCAGAGATCTTTTGCAGGTAATGAGGACTGTGCAGATTAACACCAGCTGTGCCTCTGGCTTAGTGTTTTAAGTTGATCTGGTAATTTTTCTGTGGTTCCAGAAGCTACATGGGACAACAAATGTTTCCCTACCTTCCCACTTACTCTCATCACATCTTAATATGAGCAACAACCATAGTTTTTTGTGAAGAATCTTGCTCACATCTCTGCTTTTTCTACCCACTCTCCTTCTGGTCTGCTTATTTGTCCCCTCATATTTCTGTCCTGGGGCGATCCTGAATAGTGTGCAGAAGAGGATGAGTGCTCTCTTATAAATAAAAATGTTAAGACTTCTTTGTAGTATGTAATGTAATGTGTAGTGAAATGTTTATATGAAAAATCATGTCAGCAGCTGCATCTCTTATCAAAGAAAGTATATTTAGAAATGTTTATAGAAACAAGACAGCACTAAATCTGGGTAGTTGGTCACTAATCTTTGCAAAGATGCAAAGCTGATTTGRGGGAAAGAAAATTCCCCTGAGGCATCCTGTAATTTGCAGTATATGTATGATGCAGGCTTTTAAAAGCTCCTATCCTGTCCTTATTCTTCTCCACACTTCCTCCATGTGGTCACTCCAAATTGCTGCCAGCTGGCCTATTTGTCACGTGCGTGTTTGTACTGCTTCTAATTTTTGACCTTTCAAAGAGACAGACAAAATCTGTGGCTTATGCAAATTTTTGTGTTTGCAGCCAGCCTACTAGTGGGAAGGAAAAATACAGTAAGTTTAAACCACAGAAGGGAACAGATTCGGTTCTGAAGTGCCTGGTTATTGACTAGCAACGGTAGTGTGTGTGTAGTTGAGGTGGAACTTTGCCTACTGTGTTTGAGGTTTTCTTACCTCTGTATTGCCTACTGTGTTTGAGGTTTTCTTACCTCTGTATTGCCTTCTACTCTTATTTCAGACATCAGGATAGGCTCCTTGTGATGCATTTTGAGTCTGCCAAATGTGATCTATTTCGTTTGTTCTAGAGTAAGTTTTTTGAACTAAGTGGTTTTGTGGTGTGGCACACTTATAAAGGGAAAAACAGAACAGAAATGATTTAAAAAAGGTGTTGTAGAGAAAGAAGAATGAAACTAGAAGGCTGATACCTCAACAACTTGTGAATGCCCAGTATGTGGATACCTGACAGAACAGTCAGTTAAAAGAAAGAAATTGGCTGATATTTCCCATTTTGCTGGAGTGAAAGCACATGCAGTTTACAATGGATAATGAAATGTTATGTTTATGTTAAATATGTTAATTCTGCTGGTGCAGTAATCCCAAGGTTCCAATCACTGCAAAGCTGACATTTATGTTATAAAGAGATGCATAGACATTTATTGAGGATATAGACTGTCAGTGCATCCAGAAAAAATGACAGAGCAAATGTGAAAGGTTTGCTTTTCACTCTTTTCCCTTCTTTTACTTTCCATCATATCAAATAATGACTAACATTGAAGGTACTGATGCTCTGAAAGCTTGCTGTACCTTTTGCAGCAAACTCCAAAGTGAATCCATTTTTTATGTGGGAAGGAGGATACAGTGTGTGACATTCTCATGCTTGCATATCGCTTGGCTTTGTGAGAGCAAGTCTTTGGTGCTTCCAGCCTAGGGCACTCTGTCCGTGTCACTTAGCTGGATTGCCAGGATGGTTGGGAACTGGACCAAGGAACTAACCTGGGTATGGTTAACCCAGGCAGTTGTAGGCTTGCTGCACACCTCTGACTCGGTTTGCGATGTTGCCACATGGTGATGCAGGCATGGCTCTGGGCTTGAGCTATGCATTGAATTGGGGCTGTGTGTTGCTGCTTCCCTCCTTTCAGTGGGACAGGTGCTCTCTGCTTTTCACARTAAGCAGGTTCAGGGAGCTAAAATAGCCAAGAATGAAGCCAGCCAAAATGCAGTTATTTTGTGGTCAGTTCAGTTCTGTGAGCCAGCTGACCACGAGGCTAGCAGAGGGCTGGTGGCTGTTGTCCAGCAGTAGGAACATAGAACCAGGATGTGGCAACCCTGTGGTAGTAGTTGAAGTGGGGTGAAGAGGGGCAGGGATGGGAGGCGGGTGACTGCCCACCAGTGCTGTTGGCCAGCACYGCTCTCAGGGACTGTGGCTGTGGTTTCATGTGACTACTTGAGGGGAATCAAGAATTTGCCCCTGGCTGCAGGGGGAGGTTTTCCTTCTCTGCTGCACGTAGATACGCTCTCCTGGTGCTCACTTGGCTGCTTTGGGAGTCAGCTGAACTGGAAAAATGTCAGAAAACAAACCTGGCAAAACTGAAACAGAACAGTGTTGAGTTTTGCTGAGTTAGCGAGTAGAGCTGGCTTGCCCTGCCGGAGGCTTGGAGAAGCCCTGGAAGTGGGATGAGGGAGGAGACTTACAGGGCTGGTGTAGGATGTGTGGGAAGGGCATGCACAACCTCTTCCCTGTTGCGGGTGGTAGGCTATTCCTTGGCTCAGATGTCATGTGAAACTACAGCTGTTGCCATTTTGGCACCTGAATACATTGATTTTTGATCTAAAGCCCAGCCTGCAGACACTGCGTTTAAAGAGGTGCATCAGGTACCTTACTGCCCTTTAAAAAAAAAGCTTTACTCCAGTGGTTTTCATCAGTGAAGCTGTATTGTGGCTAGTGCACATTTTTATTTTAATGTATGCAGTTTCTTGAAATGAGTTGGAAGGTGCAGGGGTAGCTAGAGCCACCTACATTTCCTTTGGCATGTTTTTTATTGTCTCCCAGACACTGCCTGCCCATCTGCACCAGAGTGCTAGGTAGCAGCAATCTCACC
Organism: Rhea americana; assembly: GCF_003343005.1. Lineage (NCBI taxonomy): Eukaryota > Metazoa > Chordata > Aves > Rheiformes > Rheidae > Rhea > Rhea americana. The sequence goes on from NW_028185373.1 coordinate 1,730,065, forward strand.
AGCTATCTGCAACTATTCATGCAAAAATGTGCCATCATTGACTCCTAGTTAGCAAATCTGATAAACGTGGTGATCAGCTTTAAGCAGGTACTTGTGCTCTGGGTAAAATCAAGGGTCTTCTAAGCATGTATCTGAAGTCAATCCTGTGTCRAAGTCTTTCTGAGGAAGGATGGGCAGTTTCCCAAGGCTGCCTGAAATGCTTTGCTGCACTAAGCTAACAAGAACTGCAGTTGGAGAAGTGAAGGTCACTGGCAGCCCATGGAGCACAACTCCAACAGGATTTCCTGCCCTTGCTTGCTCCAGCTGTGCAGAGCCACCTTTTCCTCAGCTCACTCATCAGGGATGTCCCTCAACTGCTTTGACATAGGGGAAAAGTCCTCTTGCAGCCTGATGCTTCCTACCACTGTTTGATACCAGTCTCTGCCAGTACATCAGGATGATTTATTCATCCAGTACCAGGGAAACAGCTGCTTTCCAGCTCTTTTGGACTCTGTTGAAGGCTGACTGAAGAAAGGGATAAAGTTTAAAGAAACATTTTGCACAGCTTGGACCCATTCAGAGTTTACTTTGGCCCAGTGTTTCCTGATTCTCCTTGCATCACCTTGGGGTCTCAGGTACTCAGCTGCTGTGGAAAGGGGCTCCTACTGGTAAGGGGCTCCTGCTTGTTCTGTCAATAGTCATACCCTCCCTGCTTGCAATATCTTGCTTCTGACATACGGTGTCTTTCTGAGTGTTCTAGTGCATCCTGTGCATTAACGATACATTTGTATTTTGCCTGCAATAAGTGGTTTCTCAAGTGTTTTTACACTTGCATAAATACGCAGCCACTCAACAGCCTGCTCCTCCTTTTCCTTTTCCTGTAAGTCGCCCTTTTCCATGGCCGGGACAGCTGGGGCTCCCTGCAGTTTGATCTCTGCCCTCTGAGCACAAATGTTAGAGACCTAAGTTAGGTTTGAGCACAGCCTTGCACTTAAGTTAACCAAAGCTTGCTTTATGRTGCTATGTGCTGGCTACAAAAAGATAGATGATACCTTTTAAATTAAAATATGTTGGGAAGGAGTTAATCTGTCAAAATTCACTGGGTGGATTTGGTGGATGGGTGGATTTGTTAGCTTTGGTGCTTTACATCATCTGGCTGTGTCATTTTTGATGCACAAAGGAGATAGCCTGGAACCTGTATAGCTTTCTTGTGACCTCAGGAAACCATTCTCTGAATGGTCTCTAAAACTCTAAAGCCCAGTGACAGGCTCACAGAATGGTTGAGATTGGAAGGGACCTCTGGAGATCATCTAGTCCAACCCTGCCCTGCTCAAGCAGGGTCACCACGAGCATGTTGCACAGGACACYGTCTGAATAGCTTTTGAATATCTCCAAGGATGGAGGCTCCACCACCTCTCTTGGCAACCTACTCCAGTGCTTACTCACCCTCACAGTAAAGAATTTTTTTCCTTATGTTCAGACAGAACTTCCTGTGTTTCAGTTTATGCCCGTTGCTTCTCCTGTCACTGGCCATCACAGAAAAGAGTCTGGCCCCATTCTCTTTACACCCTCCCTTCAAATATCTATATGCATTGATAAGATTCTCCCCTCAATCTTCTCTTCTCCAGGCTGCACAGTTCCAGCTCTTTCAGCCTTTCCTCACAGGAGGGATGCTGCAGTCCCTTCATCATCTTAGTAGCCCTTTGCTGGACTTGCTCCAGTAGCTCCATGTCTCTCTCGTACTGAGGAGCCCAGCRCTGAACATGGCACTCTAGATGTGTCTTCACCAGTGCTGAATAGAGGGGGGGGGGATCTCCTCCCTGGAACTGCTGACAATGCTCTTCCTGCTGGCAATGACTTCCTAATGCAGTCCAGGATACCATTGGCTTTCTTGGCCACAAGGACGCATGGTCAGCTTCTGATCACTGGTTGGTGGTTCTTCAGCAGCTATAGTGTTTTTTTGCTGTGGATTTTAGAGCTGCTTTGCATGTGTCATGCAAGATGTCCCAGAAGATGCCTCCCCTCAGGACCAGCCAGAGATCCAGCCAAGACCAATGTGGAGAGCAAGAAAGAGGAGGCAACTCCCTGAAGAGGCGCTGGATTGCAGCAGACCTTTGACTTTCCATGCTTTTTATTCTGCTTTTGCAGGGATGTCTCCAAGACATTCATGGCTGATTTTTGTCTGCCTGGATGCAACCCTGTCTAACATGCTCTAGGTGACCCTGCTGAGTGGGAAGGTTGGACTAGATGATCTCCAGAGGTCCCTTCCAACCTTACCGATTCTATGATTCTGTGTAGAAGGCTCCCCTTTCCTGGGGATGACAGGTATGCTGTAAGGCCCATCCCACGACATTGAAATTGGTGAGAAACGAGGCAATTACACCCTTTGTGCTGACCTGGTCTTGGCTGGCCTTCCATTAGTCCAGCTGCTGCTTTTCTCTAGGCCCTGAAATACGGAGTGTCATCACTGAAGTTTGAAGTGTTCCCTGTCTGAGTGCAGTTCCAGTGGAGGAAGTTGACCCAAGTTATAAAAGTAATTTCTTCAAGTACAGCATTCTTGACATACTTAATCCTACAGTGCCTGATTACTGTTTTAGTGTAAGTAATGCAGTTGATTAAATCCAGTTATTTTATTGCTCTGCAGTATATTTCTATTGTTCATCCTGCCATTGCCCTATTTATTGCTAGTTTAATGCATACCCCCCCGTTCATACCATGCAGCTATCCCACTGGATATTAATAACATTTTTATGGGAGGGGGAACAGAACAGGGAAAGAAATAACTTTGATTACACAGACTTATGTATATAAGCACCTGTCCTGATACACTGATATTCCCAGTGTTTCTTAAAATTGGAACACTTACAGCAGACAGCATTGCAGTCAGATTTCCAAATGTTATGTTTAATCACAAATCAGACTTCAATATGTTAACGACTTCAAAATGTTAAAGTAACAGACAAATGCTGAAAAGCTACATTAAAAATAAAAGAAACAGGCAGGACTTTAAAAGAGGGGGRAAAAAGTATAGATGAGGAAAATTAATCAGTGGTTCTAAAATGATTATGATTTTCAGAGTACAAGATTTTTGCCAGTAGAAGAGACAGGATTTCTGCCCTTGAGCTTGCTTAAGCAGTTAATCTATATATGAAATCTTAGTCTAAAAGAGATCACTTGGAGAAAAGTGTGCATCTCTGAGCATATAAAAATGTATGCTTGTGCAAGTAAAAAATGGAGGCCAAGTGGCAACAGTGTTTCAGGCTGCATGCTCAGATCAGATCTTAGATTCAGATCTTCCAAAGGTGAGGATGTAACGTCATGAATGTACACCTATGTATGTATGATCTGGGAGTTATGCCACCAATTTCCAATTACTCAGGAGTGATCTTGCAGGAGCAAGGCTTTTGTTTGACTATCACAGAGCATATATCCTTTGCTTACTTTTTTTTTTTTTTTAACAGTATGTGGCCTTCTTCCAAACCATAGCAAATACAGAATTTGGAGACTCTCTATTTTCTTTTGAATTTACTGGAATCAAAAGAAAGCCAAAAAAGACTTCAAAATATGATTTATGGAAGCCATTTCCAGTCACTTCATGCTTTCATTCTGCTCTTTTTCTACATCTCTCTTCCTTGTCTGCTAACCAAGGGAAAAAAGCCAACAAAACAGCATTTCCTGGTCATGCTTCTAAGTTTCTTGTTTTTTTAATAGGGGGAGCCTGGACAATTTCCTGTAATTTTGATGCTTTTTCAAAGTAAAATGTACCAATGACATTTCTAAATACTATCCTATCTTAGCATGCCTCTGCCAAACTTTGCTCTTGGCCTCCAAGCTAGGTACAGTAATCCCAAAAATTTGTTCTGTTGTGGGTTGGGAAGCAGGGGAGGTTACCATCCTCCTACCACCAGGTAATATTAAAAACCTGTGCTGGAAATCAGTGGCTTTCACATTTACTAGTGAAACCACACCCAGGAGTACTCCTCCTGTTTTGGCACTTACTGTCATCCAGATTAGCAGAGACCTGTTTGCTTAAGTGTGCTCTCAGCTCACTGGGGTTGAAATAGGTGGGTTTCAAAAGGCCTGGTGATAACGGCTTTTTTTTTTTTTTTTTCTTTTTAACCTCTCTGCCAGGCTTGGTCCTAAGCATTGGGACATTTTGGAGTGTGTCCCTGAGTCTGGAGTCAATTGGCTACAGAATCACTCAGGCAGGAAGGGCCCCCAGCAGGTCTCCAGCCCAACCTCCTGCACAAAGCAGAGCCACCTCTGGGATCAGACCAGGGTGCCCAGGGCTGTGTCCTGTTGGGTCTTGAAAACCGCCAAGAATGGTGTCTGCCCAACCTAACTGGGCAACCTGCCCCAACTTAGCTTTTCACCTTGACCACCTTCATAGTGATTTTTTTTTTCATATATCCGTTCAGAACTTACCTTGTTTCAGTTTATGACTGTTTTAACCATGTCCCCGAATGTAGGCTGGGGATGGCTAATACGAATGCAGCACTTAAAAGTGACCACAGAAGGAATGAGCTATGTTCTGAAATTGAAAATTTACTCATTGTGAGGAGTTACTTTTCCTTAAATCTGAGACATTTGGTGGGTGGCAAGTCCAGCTGTGGGAGCCTTATCTGCSAGTTGCAGTATTTTGTAACCTTGAGTCATCCTAGGAAAGTCAGCGGTGCTGACCTTCCAGGTGGAGTCTGATGTCAAGGTCTTTGCTCCCTTTCAGAGGCTTTGGATCAAGCTGTATGTGAATGGTGTCACAACAGGGCCACCAGTGAGAGAAGGGTAGCAGTGTAGCTAAACTGCGTGATTCCTGTGTRTTACTCTGCTATGGCAAGATGGAAACTATATCAGAGATTCTGTTTTTTGAGATAACATCGAGAAGAAATTGTTCATCATTTGGCTATAAAAATTTGGCAAAAAAAAAAAAGAAATAAACTGGAGTTTCATTCCCAGAAATGAGCACATGTACAATCAACCAGCATCTTCCTATTTTTATATAGCATGTCTCGAATAGCTGCAGATCTGCCTACTTTCTAACATGCATCCAGCAGAAAATAATAGAATCATAGAATYGGTAAGGTTGGAAGGGACCTCTGGAGATCATCTAGCCCAACCTCCCTGCTCAGCAGGGTCACTTAGAGCATGGTAGACAGRGTTGCATCCAGGCAGGCCTTGAAGATCTCCAGAGAAGGAGACTSCACARCCTCTCTGGGCAACCTGTCCCAGGGCTCCGTCACTCTCACAGGGAAGAAATTCCCCCTCACGCTCAGGCAGAACTTCCTGTGCTTCAATTTCTGCTCATTGCCTCTTGTCCTGTCACACGGGACAACTGAAAAGAGTTTGTYCCCGTCCCCTTGACACCCTCCCTTAAGGTATTTGTATACATTGATAAGATCCCCCCTCAGGCTTCTCTTCCCCAGGCTGAAGAGGCCCAGCTCTTGCAGCCGTTCCTCATAGGGCAGGTGCTCCAGCCCTCTGATCATCTTTGTAGCCCTATGCTGGACTCTCTCCAGTAGCTCCACATCTCTCTTGGACTGGGGAGCCCAGAACTGGACACAGTCCTTGAGATGAGTGGAGGGGCAGGATCACCTTCCTCGACCTGCTGGCAACACTCTTCCTAAAATAGCAGCACGTTATGTTTCTGTTCTGCTTTTTGCTGTGAGGGTCTCAGAATACTTTGCAGTGAAGCACAGATGACTGAGAAACCGTGCTTGCATCCTGGATCTGTTCAGTGCTCTGTTTCGCAGAGTGGCCACACCACCAGCTGTGGGCAGCGCTGGGGACTGTGGTGCAGCAGTGGGAAGGAAGCGTGAGGGCTGGTGGCAGGAGCTTTCTGGGCTGCCTCATTGCCAACCCTGCACCACATGAGACGCCACTGCAGGGGTCTCGCTCCAAGGCCAGATCCTGGCTGTCACCGTCTCTGCCTTTGTTAGAGCCTGTCATGGGTCCTGCCCTCTCCCTGGGCCTTCCCAGGTGCTTGTGTGACTCTACAGGGARCAAATCTGGCTGAAAAGTGCCTTTAGAGAGAGAAAAAAAAAAAAAAAGATTAAATGAGCACTAGTGGCAGCACAAGGGAAAAGATGGGAATGTATGGCTGAAGGCAGTTTAGAGCGGTCCAGCGGGAGAGGGGAAGACAGTATCCCAGCCACCTGGCCTTTAGCTACTTMGGAAGCTGTGGAAGAACATCCTCAATGTCCCCACGTCCTTTTGTGAACAGTTCAGAGAAGCAAAGTCTACAAAGCTATGCRATTATTTGCTCTCCTCTCTCTTGTGTCTACTCTGTTGCTTCCTTCCGTAGACTTTATAAATGCTACCACTTGACAATGAGCTGTTTAAAAATGACTCAGTTCGGATGTGCCAGTCAGCCCCACGTGCTGAGGGAGGTGGGAGGGAGTGACAAAAGGGGTGATGGGGGTGACATCGCTGCTGCCAAAATCTTCTCCTTCAATGAAGGGCTCTGTGTGGGAGGGAGGAAGAAAACCTACATTACAGCCCACTTGCACTAGTGAAAAATAACAGGCGAGTTGGATATATAGGGATGCACTATCTGGAGAAGGTGGGAAGATCTTTGCTGCAGCTGTAGGACTAGACAGAAGAATGGTGTAGAAAAAGGAAGTGTTTACTTTGCCATCTGTAAGTATTTAGAATTGTCAGAGATGATGATTTTTGTGAATAAATTAGCATGTAATAACAAAAAAAAAACACAGGAAGGGTAGTTTCTCTTGTGTCAGTGGAGTTAGCAGAAGTTTATAATCAATGCTTTAGGTTCATGTTCAGCGTSTGTTCTGGCTAAGTCCAGAAAGGGGACCTAGAAAAGGGGAAGTAACTCAGGGTTATTTCCTTTTGATTTATTGAGAGTGGAATGATTTTTCCCCAGTTCCTGCTCCCCTCTCCCACCACACATAAAAGCACACACAGACTCGGGACCACATGTGTACAGCCAGCTTTTCTCAGCCCTGCTGGGTAAGTTAGCATCAGGGGGACAGGTAGAAGCTGTCCATCCTAATGGTATGTCTCTGGCTACTGCAACAGGTAGGACACATGGGAAAAGACCGTAACTGTTGTAGGCTGCACTCTCTGTTGGGCAATGTGAGAGGAATAAATTGGGATGATGTGGGTCCTTCTGCAGCCAGTACGGTCTCAGCCTCCCACGGCTCCTTGAGTTTGAAGGGGTTTCTCTGAGCGCTGTGGCATTGCTTTGGGTGAAGGGTGCTCCTCAGCAAAGGTGGCTCCTTTGAGGGTAGCAAGGAAAAAATAGCTGGAGAATGGACTTTGCACTTTAGTGTAACTTCTGTTGCACTCCTCTCAGGATCTGAAAATTTTTAAAATGTACTGCAGGCAGTTTGGTAAGGGAGCTCCTACAACTGCCCAGGTGGCTAGAAGGTCTGTTTTCTTTACCTGTTATTTGTCTTAGTGCATTTCTGGGATTTGGCACAGCTCTGTAGGAGCTGTTAAAATCTATATGTTCAGCAGTATTCTGAGAATGAGGAAAGGAGAGAGGCCAAGGTTTGGTCTCATGCCAGTGTAAATTGGAATTTAACTCTAAGAATAAAAGGAATCACTCTGGTGTCAAATAACATGAGAGCAGCTATTCATTGAGCCCTGAATTCAGCCCCTGAGTTCACGTCTGCGAGTGTGTTTCACACTAGTGGTGAGTAATTGTAAAACGGCGTCTGAGCTGTCTGTGGAGATGTGTGGGGCTGAAATAATAAATGAGAAGCCCCCCACTTGTTGGTGTGAGCAAAGGTCCGGGAGAGAGGAGCAGCGCAGTGGCAGAGTCTGATGATACGGTAGGTGTACCCAGAGGGCTCCCAGTTCCTCRTTCCTCTTTGTTGTCCCATGCCCGTGCTGGTGCAGCTGTGCACCCGGTTGGACTGGGGAACTGCTCCACCTGAACACAGTTCCTGTTTTTTCAGCCAGGCCAATTTTCTCCCCAAGCTGTTTCCCAAAACTGGCAAACCACGTGCCTGCCCTGAGCACTGGTACCAGGGCTGGAGAGGAGTGCATGCATCTGTGGTCCTGGTGGGGCCTCTCCCTGAGGCAGCAGCATGGACCATGGACTTCAGTACATTTAAGCTGATAGTGACAGCATGCTTTTTCTTTATCTTTTTTTATTGGTATTGTCAGGCTTTGTATTGGGCCACGTATCTTCTGTCCTCTCATGGCTGGCATAAAAACACAAACTGCAGATCCTATGCTCTGACTAACTGAACACTGAGGCAGGTTTTTACCCTTGGTGATCAGGCCGTGTGCAGAGCTGGTGTTACTGGTAAGGGACCTGCCTCTGCCATGGGGTCTCTGGCCTTGAGACCTTGCTGTCCRCTTGCCCACGTGAAAGATGAGGGATATAATACTTGCCTCACAGGGGTGTTAGGAAAGTTAATTTGCTAATGGTTTCTAAAGTGCAGTGGAGATGATTAGTGCTGCTTCAGTTCCACGCAGTATTATAATAACGTCTAATTAGTAATTTCTTACGATGTTTCAGTATTTGCCTGCTATAAATATTGGCCTAATAGAGGGACAACTCTGCCTGTGCTAGTCATCTCAGTGACTCAGATGGAATAAGTAAGCAGGAACGAGCAAGTGGGGTTCGGTCTGTAAACATTCGCTCTTGTTTTTTTTCCCTCTTATGCTATTTTACTGATAGAAATGTCGTTGTTGGGGTTAGAGTTTTCCAGCAATCAGAGTCGGTGCCGGAGCAATCCTGCTACCTGCAGGGCAGGTGGGGATCGGTGTGGTAACGTGCAGCCAGTAATTCCTTGTGATGCCGCGTTTTCSTTCTGTGCAGTTTGAGATGCAGGTTCATCGTCGCGCGTGCCGTGCGGGGGAAATCGGTGCACCGAAGCACAGTGGCATTCGGGAATTTGCATGAGGCAAAACAAAGCGGTCATCAGCCTGAATGACAGCGAGCCCCAGTGTTTGGCTGTACGCTGCAAGGCCTAGATGAAAAGCCTGTGCCCGCTAGCGGATCGCTGCTTGTGGAGAGGTTGTCCCTCGTATAGAAATGTCAGCCTCCTGGCAACACGCTTGCTTTTTTTGAGCTGTAGTCTCAGAAACAACCGTGCTGATTTACAGTTTGTGCCACCAGAAAGGGGCTCTCCTGCCCTGGGAAACCAGAGCCTCATTTGCTGCGGACCCCAGGGAAGCAGCCCCGAGACCTCGGGCTGGAAACCGCTGCAGGGGGAAGAGCTCCGCCATCCCGTGCACAGGAGCCAGCACCAAGATCTGCGACAACCGAGTGCAGTTTCTTTTCTCTTCGTTTCCTCTAAATTCTTTTTCTTTCTTCCTCCTTTGTGTATCTGCTTGGCCCCCAAATCGGACTGTTTTATTTCATGTTGTGTGTAGCATCTTGTCTTTGCTTTGGTGAGGGCTGTTGTGAAATTTCATCTAGCAGTGTGTTTTCTTCTTCTGAAAATAAATAATGCTCAGAGACCTTTGTGCCTCACATGTTACTGGTTTTATCTGGCTTTAGGTGGCTTTGAGCTCTTTTGAGGCTGCGAGTATCCTACGTGTTTAAAATTTTCATGCAGTGGCTCTAACGCTTGTGATTCCTATTTTTAGCATTGAAAGATTTTGACAACTAATGCAAACCTACGATATCTGTCACCTGACAGCATCATCACCAGTGTACAGCTTGTCGCTCTATTTTGAACTGATTTTTCCAACAAAATTAAAACTATTGGCAGCGATGTGATACAGCAGGTCGGAATGTAGCATGAAGATGACAGCAGCTACTGTATATCTTCTTTCAGAGAAACAAGTGGAGGAGTTTGGATGATGTTTCCTGAATAAAAAAACGCCCTTGACTCTTCTCATCAGAAAAGGAAACGATCCTTATTTCGTAAAACTCTGGCTTATTGTGCCACGTGGCAAATGTGGCAAGAACCGAATGGGCTTGCAGAGACTGTTTGTGGCCACTCCTGAGCGAAGGCTGCTGTAATGCTGGTGCAATGCAGCATGTCACGGTGATATGTACTTCCCCATTTGGGGTGAACTGGGTTGTAACCGCTGCGTGGATCCAGTGGTATTGTGCGCTTTATAAACTAGCTCAGGTACTGGGAAGGCCCGGAAACTCGTAGCCATTAGGATGTGCACGTACGCACATGCTTGTGTGCATGCTGGTATCCAGAGCAGGTGCAGGATCCGAGGATGTCTTCTCAGACCTAAGTGACTAGAAGCAGGTCTCCATTACAGATATTAATCCTGTAAACACAAAGGTATATATTTTGTTTTACACATCTAGACAGTTCTACTAAAGCCGAGACTTACCTTTGTTTGTGAAGCTATGTGCTGTGTTTGCCTTCAGTTTCCCAGAGTGCACTCTGCAAAGTCAGTATGAGAATGATAAATTACAAGTGGCACAATAAAATGTACATCTTAAAATTTAACTTTTACTTCCTCCAGAGATAGTTTGTGTCTTTTGTCATTTCTTTGGGTTTCACAGGCAAGTGTGTTGGCTAGTTGCCAGCTGCCACTCCCTGAAGCTCATTAGAAGCCTTTCAGCTACCTTTGCAGTGTAAGAACTGGGATCAGTTTTCCCATGAGTTGATACATATGCTGACCTCTCCAAAGGGAAAAACCTGTAGTTCATTAGCTTACATTTTTGGAGGCTGAAAGGGAACTATTTGTGGCCGAACAATACCTGCCTTTCAAAACTGTGTTCCTAATCCCAAATAGAATCATGGGGCTGAGATAGTCATTCTGATAAAGGGAAGCATGGATACATTCAGTCTAGTATAATTTTTCATGGTGTTAAAATTCTTAATTGTCAAGGGTTGATTTGCAGGTTTTTTGGACAACAGATGAAGCGAAGAAAGGCAGCATTAAATATCCATTTGAGAGAGTGGAAGTGATTCTAATGGTGGTATCTTGGTTTCCATCAGTGCCCTCCTGTGAGCCTCTAGATCACAGAGATCCATTTTTAAAGGTGAGCCTTAAAAAAAATAAATGAAGCTTAAATTGAGTCCTTCATTCTCAATTTATCACTAAATAAGATACCTCAAGTAAAACTGTCCTCACCTACATGAAGACAACTCTTTGCATTCAGTAGTATCCTCAATCACAGCTTCTTACTTGAGACACATGAGGCTACGCAGGTACAAGTGTTGGTGTTACTTCCAGGACAAGGGGGTTACTAGGGTGAAAGCAAGTGCATAGCTGAGCCAAAGCATTTGTATTATCCATAGTGATTTATAAGAACCAGCTTAGAGTTCAAAGCCCAGATTGTGTTTATAGGCCTGTAGTTGTTTACAGGGTTATGTGAAAAATGAATAGTCGGGTGGAGCAAAGTGTGTTGAGTGCCTACGAGCATCACCAGATTGCTCTGAAGTTCTGGGACAGTTGGAGTAGCACTGAAACTGGAGTTTGGCACCAACACCTAGGTACTCACGTGGGGCCTGTTGACATACGTGGTGGATGATAATTGAGTGCTGGGCCCCAGGTTGTGTCCAGAAACATGTTTGACCAGAGGGCTGACAAAAGCAGGCAATAACTGCAGCAGCTGGGATGAAGATGCTCTTCTCTGGTTTCCCCCACTAGAAGCTCCACCATTGCAACGAGGGCTTGGAAAAAGATCTGTGTGGCTCTGGCTGTCTGGAGGATGAAGACAGTGCTCTTGTGCAGAGAGGATGCTTTTCTGAGGCCACCTGTTTGCACAGGTGGAAAATAAGACAGATACAATCATGAATTTTTGAAGTAACCTGGCTTTGTAAAGTAACATGTAGTTACAGAGATGTGGTCGGCATAGCCCTGTTCAAGTGTGGCTGGTGCTCTTTGTATCTTAACTTACTGCTGTGCTTGGAATGAGTCACTGTACTGAAGTTACTCCCAACCAGTTTTCTGCCCAAAGTGATAATCTATTGTTAAAGCGATAATAACTCGTGTGTTTTAATTAGCAGGTGCGCCAGGGTGTGAGAAGCCAGGGATGTTAATTAGGGTTGATAAGTATACCTTTACTGAGGAGTCAGGCTTGGCTGGTGTCTGATAGGAGTCTATCTTCCTTCCTTTCACAGCTGAGGAGGTGCTGTCCTGTAGTGACTTCCTCGAGCTGCATGGATGTTGCTGTGGCAGAGGAGATCTTCCTAATCCCAGCTCCACAGAGGGGTGTCTGCTTCTCAGAAGCCCTCACATAACTAGGTATTTAGAAGAATCTGGGGGCTTCTGGAATGATTGTTGGTATTTGTTTTGCTTTTACTAGGAAAAAAGGAGACTCTTTCTAGCCATATCATCTTTATTTAGCTAAGAAAAATACAATAAATGCAGCTACACATTGTGTAGCCACATGTCCTCTTCTAGCTATAGGTATGCCAGCTGGCGGGTTAGGTGATTGCCACTTTTTCCTCCTCACTCTGCTGCAGGTGATGACTGGCCCTCCAGCAGGCCAGCTCAGCAGCTTATGTGGTTGTTTCTAGCCTGCTTCAGTCAAAATAAACTAAGTTATCTTAAAACAGGCTTTGGTAGGTCTTTGCTAATCACTTAGCGCAGGAGAGCATTAAGAGTTATAAAAGTTTGTTTATGTGTCTCAGAGCCCACATCAGAAGGTGTGTATCAAAATGCATCAGCTTAGCTGGGTTGACAGTGCAGCCCAAACCAGAGCTTGGAAATGCTTGTTCTCCTGAAGCAGGTAGACATGAACCGACAAGCCGTGGTTTTGCCTGGGAGGGCTTTCTGCATGGGTATTGTCAGTCAGCTGTTCCGAGTCTTCCCCAAACGGTGTGTGTCACTTTTCTCTAGAGACATGCTCAGACCTTTGCCAGCCAGCCCTATGACTCACTTGGCTTAACCAGACTTCACTGAAGGCTCATCTTTCAGTTTCTCAGTAAAATCTTGGAGAAAGGAGGGTTAGCAGTGGCTACGGATGAGGTACGTGGCCAAGGAGAAAGGGTCCCTTGCCCCTTCCCCTCTCTGGCCCCTCCTCAAGAATTGAAATAAGAATTAAAATAAGAACAAAATAATCAAATTGAATGCCTTATCTACAAAACCCCCAACTGCTAGTTATGTGATGGCACCTATAATTCTTCTCTTCTTTCTCTATATGTCAGTCTTGTTCTTTATTACTTGCCGATTTTACTCCAGTGCTATAGGTCACAATGGGAAGGTTAATTCAGTGCTTTTTTATCCATCTGCACTAACTTAAAATTCAGCTGTGGTCACACTGATTTAGGACTTGCTTTTTTTTTTTTTTTTTTTTTTTTTTTTTTTTTTTTTTTTTTTTTTTTTTTTTGGAACCTAGCTAGCTTCTTTTAGGGGGGAAATATATGTAGTTAATGTTTTGATGGAAATCCTGGGCACACTGGGGGTTTAATTGCTTTAGGTAACAGTGAACCAGCAGGAAAAGATGTCACACTTTGTTGGGACAGCATGCAAATCAATTTAACACTTGCAGCAAAAAGGTGTGTCAGGCTTAATCCTTTTAGAGTTGAAAAGCACTCAAGACAATCACTTTCAATCTGTTTAGTGAGCATATTTGCTGCTTTTTTAGGGCTAGCATGCAATTGCTTTGTATCTACAGGAGAATGCGTGTAAGCACGCATGTGCATATATACACRTTTGTTTCCGCAAAATAGCAAAGCCATTTTGACGTTAGTGATTAAGGTTAGGTGGCATCTGAGTTCAGAATGTAGTTTTTGCCTTTTGGGCTGTTTGGGGRTGTTGAAGATGGTATTTGCTATGCCCTAGTGAACCTGAAGGCAGATAGGAGCAGCCTCTGTCATCTTCTGAATCACTCTCAGCTTGCCAAACCTGCTCGCTTGCTCAGCTACGCGAGTTGCAATCGCTGAAAACTGGAGGAGTCGGTCGGTTCCCCTGGTCTTTTTCCAGTTWGTTTCTTCTGGCTGACCCACAAATAGGAGCTGGTAGCTTTGTTCATTCTGTGTTTAAATTATCTGTAAGCCTTGGGATTGATCTTTTCATTCTTTTGTTCTCCTTTTAAAAGAGTATATTGGGCCACCAGCCCTCCTTCACCCCCTTTCTCATGTTAAAATGGAGGACTCCAGTGYTTATCAAGAGTACATGCAGTCGTGGGGGGACTTGGAGATTTCTAAGCGTGGCCAGATACATTTGAAAGATCTGACACTGAAAATATTCTGGTGTGAAGTACGAAAACCTTCTATAACAGACTGTTGTACGAGTAAACCCGTATGCTTGCTTCTGGTAAGAAGGTGTGTAGCAATGACTGTGCCGGGGCAAATCACCTGCCCGGCTATCTAGCCTCCAGCTTGCTCAAAATAGTCCTTTATCCTCCMATCCTGCCCCCAGCATCCCTCGCACCCACGAGTGAGGAGGCCCACGGCTTCGCTACAGCTATGTGTTTTGTCCGCACAACAGGGCGTATAAACCTATGGAAGAACTAGGGTAAGCTCCACACATGATAAAAGACAAAACAAAGCACCAGCACTTCCTTTCCTCATGATTTTGTCCTCTTTCTAGTTGGTAGTCATTGCTGCRTTGCAAAGGACGGAAATGCAAGGATAAGGTTAGATAAGGTTATCACTTAGTACTCTGTATTTTAAAACTACCATGCGGAGTTGTAAATTTTGATTCGTTATTAATACGGTGCTTTTCTGTTTGTTAAAATATTATCTATGCTGTTCGCTTCATTCCAAGAATAGTTGGTTATTGCCTGTTTTTCCTCTCCCCTTTAAATGGGTGTAGAGTCAAAAAGAGGATGTTAGTGGATAAACACAGCTGCCTTAGGTTTGGGGTTTGTATTTCTCATTTATAGCARCCATTAAAAAAATCCTGGTTTTGAGGACTTTTTCTGCTCAAATGCTAATCCAGAGGCAGTTGCCTGGAAGTAGTGAATGAAGTAATACCCATGTATAGTTTCTGAATCAGTTAAGTTCGCGATCCTGCAAACACTTCTACACCTGTGAGCAATTTAATGTGAGACAACACACTTGCCTGTGTATTTTGTATGCATATATTTTGGCAGAACCACAGTCCAGATATGTTCCAGGCATAAATATTGCAGTATGTAAGGGAGTCAAAGGCAATGACAAAAGGTGCAGAGTAGGTCAGGAAGCTGTCCGGACTTATTTTATATATCGCCAGTGAATTATTCCCTGAAAACGCAACTTAAAACCCCAGTATTATACAGTTTAACAAAGGGGACCAACTGCCTGTTTCTCTGTGTAGCTGATGTGCAAGCAGGCTCTGACAGGGGACTGGATGTTTTACCTACCGGCCGCTCTCCCGCCGTTTCAGACAGACAAATTAAAGTCACCCTGGAGGGGTGTCCTGAGGAATCTGGCTTTCGGGAGCCGCGGGGCTGAGTGACAGCGGTTCCCACCAGCCAGAGGGAGCGTGCGCTCCTCTGCGCAGCGTGAAAGGCAGAATTAAGCAGGAGCGGGAGGGAGGGATGGCAAAACCGCAGACCGGCAAACACACCCCGCTGACCCATCTCCTCCTAGCCTGCAACTTGTCGAGTTACACCCGCCCCGAAGCAGAAGGGGAATGAAACGCTGCCGCTTCCTCCTTGCTGCCGCTGCGGGCTCGCGAAACCCAGCAGGCAGAAATGGTCGTGCCGTCGACGGTGAACGGTGAGTGGCTTCAGGAGCACTTTTAACTTCTGCTCCCGTTTTACCCAACGGGCCAGAGGAGCGACAGCCGCCGAGCTGGGGCTGCGGCGCGGGAGCCTCCGCAAAGGCTGTCCTCTCGTGAGCCGTGGCTCTCCCCAGCGCGGAGGGAGGCGTTTCTGGTCCTCAGGCTCCTTCCCGAGACCRTCGGCCGTTTCTTTTTTCAGAGGACCCGTGCTGCCCTCGGAGAGCAAAAGCGCGGCCGCCTCTTGCAGACGCTGGGAGCTCAAGCGGAG
The DNA here is from genome assembly GCF_003343005.1 of Rhea americana. Classification (NCBI taxonomy): domain Eukaryota; kingdom Metazoa; phylum Chordata; class Aves; order Rheiformes; family Rheidae; genus Rhea; species Rhea americana. Next base: position 1,745,855 of record NW_028185373.1, read on the forward strand.
TGAATGGGAGCTGGGTGTTTAACAGCTACATTTCCTAGGAGAGAAAATGTAGTATCATGTTACTTGTTAAAGATGCTTCCCTTCTCCAGCTGTCTGGCTTTATTTGCAGTAATTACAGGTTGCCATGCTCTTTAATTGTTTAAAATGAGCCCTGCGAAAGGTTTCAACTTGAATTGAGCTCTGTTAGGTATTTCTGTGAAGTAGTGAAAGCTCAAGCGTTTTGACGGGCAATGCTACAGTGCTTTTAAATGGGATGAGAAGGCTTGGATTTGCTGGGGTCTCTCACTTGACTAAGATCTGATAAAGCTGCTGGAACAGGGGCTCYGTAAAGCTTTTTCATACCGAGTTGCTCATTTTTTTTTTCTAGTTATTTCCGTGATCACTTACTGAGTTGTTTTATATATCAGTTACTATCTTTGACTCTAAATTGCTTAATTCTTGGGTTGGCGACAGGAAATGTGAGTACAGAGCCTTAGCCCTACAACTACTGTAAATAGGAATCAGAGTGAATAACGAAGCCGGCGGTGTTGTTGCTCGGACCTGCTTCTCACCAAGAAGCTGGCCGCTGGTCAGAGGCCAGCCTCGCCRTCAGTTCCCACCAGCCCAGTCCTGACCTACTGGGTTCGCCAAAACACTGGATCTAGCTGCTGCTTCCTCATGGACACGGGCTGCCACGAGCTGAGCTGGGTTCAGCACTGATTCAGCGCTGCACTGTAACTTATCAACGATGAGTAATTCTCCCAGCACAGAGGCAAAGTTTTTGCATGCAGTTTTTCGTGGAATTAAGTCACGCCGTAGCTGTTTTAAATGTTATAGCCACAGTCGTTTCATTTAATATACCAGAAACCTGTTGTCAAGGCAGCTATTAATTCCTTTGACAGCATTTCCATATTGCAGGAGTTGATTTAAATTTTCACATGTGATTAGTGTTATGGAACTGAGGAAAGCAGGTTTTGTGGGTGTTGGTGGGTTGCTTGTTTTTTCTCCAATCCCTTTGGAGTCAAGGGTGATCTGTACATTATGAAAAATGTGTGGAAAATTGCTGTGTTTAATCATGGCAAATCAAGCCAAGGAATCAAGTGCAAAAGTGTGGTTTGCCTGGTTACACTTCCTCATGGAACTTACTCTTTAAAAATGCACGTTTTTAAGAGTGTTCCAATGTGTTTTGAGGTGGAAACACTTTATTTTTCCAGAATCCATGCTGGGGAAAATAATAACCCCTGCCAAACCATAAAACTGTGTCGTTTAAGCATTTACTACTATCACTTGATGCTTTTGCTCTGGGAAATCGATGGTAAGATTCCTGCTGGCTTCAGTGGCATAGGACAGGCACTGATTTTGCACCGTTGCAATCCATGGGAGTGCAGGTGTGGGAGCAAGCCTCCTCTGAGCAGGCTCATTTATCTTTAAATGAAGTTACATGTTACGGCTTGAGTCGCACGTAATGACTTTCTGAAAATGAGCCCCATGGAAAATATGTACAGCTTTCTGTACAATCATTGACCCGGACCGATCCAGCTCAGGGGCCAGTGAGCAGCAAGGTTGGCCCAGGGGAGCCTGCGGCCAGAAACTGGGGCAAAAGGCTGGGTGGGGGGGAATGGGAGCTCCCCACTTTGGGCAACGGTGAACTATTAGGCTGGCTCAGGTATATAACAGGTTGCCTCACCAGATAAYGTTGAGGCTGAATGGCATATGGCAGCAGAGGGAAAGAGCCTTCTGCTCCTTATCACTGCCCCAGTGCTCTGGCTTTGGTTAGTTAGCCAGTGCTGGTCTTCTGCCATGCTGTAAGCATTAAAAGTGCAAGAAAGTAAAGGGTCTTTGGTGGGGAAAAAAGTTACCAGAATGAAATACCAGACTCTTTACAATGCATTAAAAAAAGAAAAATAGAACGCAAGAGTAATCTTGKTGTCAAATCACTAAACGAATTTAGCAAGAAAGAGGGCGTCTCTTGGTAATATAGTCTCTACTGAAATGTCTTTCTCAGTATTATTTTGTTAAACTGGAGACTCTGCTGTGCGTTCCAGGGAGTTTTATGGAACAGTAACTTACTGCTGGATGAGAGGAATATATTATTTATAAGTTAGTGTTTTAACATCCTAGCATGGGGTTGTTTAAGGAGGTCAGAATACAGAGCATTGGAAATGGGATTAGCCCAGCTGTGCTGCAAGCAGTGTGAAAGCAGAGAGAAAAGGAAAGTTATCATATAAATATTTATTTTTTAATCATGCCTCACAAGGCATAGGTCACACAAGATTTAAGGATTTCTAGAATCAAAATGCAGTTTGTGTCTTTATTGGTTGCAACATCTCAAATTTTAATTGAATCGTAAACAAACACGAACATCCTTTTTCCCTAGCTCAGCAGGCTTGCTATCTGCAGCTTGTTTTCTTTCACTGTGGGATGGTGTCAAAAGACTTTAGGAATGGAGAACATTTGTAATAAATAACAATCCCCTTTTCCTTCCAGGAGGAAGCTGTTGTTTTATTTCTGTGCATGACACCTCTGTGAAGAGCTCATGCAACATGAGCTGAAAATACAGTTGCGCTGGTCAGCATTGCAGTTGGTTTGTGAGACTTGCTAGCAAGCTGGCATTTAGTTGATTCACTGCAGTGTGCTTTTTATGTAATTGCTTTTTAAAACTTCCAATTATGTTTCCAATAAGAATTTGTATATGATGTGCTGAAGTAACTTAAGAAGTTCCTGTAAAGCAAGTAAGTGTTCCTGGCGGTAACCAGTATGGTAGCAGCGTGCGTGTTACGCAGTAAGCGTAACATGGGTGTCTGTGCTTGTGCAGGGTCTTCTCTGAAGGCACTCGGTGCTGAGCCTGTGCCTGAATTTGGACACAGCCCACGCAAAAGGTTAAGTGGACTCGCTGCAACCAGTGCAAACAAAAACTCCTGTGCTCTCTCTGTACCTCTGCTAATTCTGCCGACGGAGAGAGCTGCAGAGAGAGATTGGAGGTGAGTTCACAGAAGACCAGCAGAATTTTACCTCYTGTGCTAAGTGTCTAGAATTGGTCCAGATTATGGCGTAATTAAGAGCTCAAACTCACAATATTGTTAATGCAGTTTAACAAATTGCCAGACATTAGCCGAGCTGCAATAATTGTGTGTGCTGTTAGYGCGCAGCAAACGTGCGCTAGTGCAACTTTGCTGAAAGTGGTAGAAGATAAATCGCATTACCTTGTATTTGCCAYGAGTGTAACCAAGTTACAGCTAATAAGCAGTAACTCCGTAAGCTTAGGCAGCTGGCTGGAGTCTGACTGTAAATCTTGCACGTGTCAATGCCCCTGTGATGGCWCGAGCATTTGCAAATGGGGAAACTTCAGGAGCTGTTTGGGTCAGTAAGAAGAGCGTGTGGATTTCTTGCGACTGTAATGTCTGGCCAACCAGTGCTACAAGCTGTTGGATGCAGAAATGTTCACATGTATAAAAGCCACCRTAGGTGTGTTATTCTTTAGATGTACAGGCATAAACAGCAGTGCTTGTAGGCAGCAATGGTGGTGGTAACTGTTGTCTTTGTGTGGGGTGTTTGTTTCTGAAGAGGCAGAGGTTAAAAAGTGGTTTTCAAGTGCAAGTTATCCAGTGTTTCTGTTTTCATTTCCAAATGGCTTGGACCTGGTGGGTTCGGTTTCATGCAATTTGTGCAAGAAAATATCTTGCTCTTTGAGGAGTTTTTTTTTTTGCATATTAAGCACTGAACTAGCACGTGCATAGCATTGTCTTTATGAAACAATCTTTTATTACTAACTTTTTTTGGATCAATATGTGCAGCACTAATACTGTTGCCTAGATGCACCTTAGCTTACTGAGATGATTGTACAGGGTTGCACAGTTGACTACAGAGTGGGAGTGAGGCACAAAGATGAGAGACCTCCTGGGGCTCAGGCATGTGGAGATGCCTGGCAGAACTGAGATGCTTTAGAGAGCTGTAGCTCTCAAATGGGGCATAGCCTCTGCCCCCACCACTACAGAGCTGCCTTTGCTTCCTGCTCTGCAGAGCTGAAGCTTCCTCTGTGTGTATACGGAAATGTTTTTTCTCTTTTTCCCCGCATACTGGATGAGTTATGATGGTGTGGTGGTTGTGCTAGGGTCTGATGGTGACCGTTCTGATGATAAGGCTCTTTAAAGCAGATTGTGTAGGGCACCGGTGAGCAGTAAATGCAGATTGATGAGTTAGGAAACTGCCAGACCTCATCCATAACAGTTTGTGGGAAGCAGGAAAATGATGCTTGAAAGTCTGTAAAAATAGTGGAGGCGGGGAGGAAAAAAAGGAAAGCATGTAGATTTTGAATTAATGTATATATTTTTTAACTTCCATAAGTTCTTTGAGCATACTGTGTGCCCAACTGTCTTTTAGAATAAAAATGCCTCCACTGTTTTCATAGGATGCACAGGATTGCATTGATCTGTTCTTTCATACAGTGCATTGCTGTGCGGCTGCTGAAAATATTCTAGCAACAGTTGGGCTTTTGGTGAGAAAATCTTCACATCTTGTATTAGACCCATTGTAGGCTCTGAAAACCTGATTTCTTGACTTTCACAGATGGGCAAATAACACTCTCTGGTCCTGTAACTGAATAGCTCTAGTTGTCAAGTCAGGGGAGAAATAAATAAGCCTCCTGTTGTCTGCTTCCCAGATGAAAACTGTTTTGTTATTTATTCATTTTCATTAACCTGCGTAGAAGAAGGTATATCAAGAGTATGCTCCAGGCTCTCAAGCATTTGAATGGAGATAAAGACTGCCTGGCAATCTCCCTGCAGTGCGAAGCCATCCAGAAATGAGTTGGGAAGACTACTGGGTGCATCTGAGTCCCTGTAGATTATGCCTGATCACTATGGCAAGAAAAGAGTCCAAGTCCTGGCCAGGAAATGAGGGTGCAGGAGAAGGGGTATTAAATCGTTACCACAAAACAAAATTCACTTGAATGGCATTTTTTCACAGGCACATTTTTAGCATGCTGACTAACATACCTAGCTGGAAGAAGCTAAAATAATTTCAAACCAGCATGGGAGTAAGCTAAACATTGCCAAACCCCCAAATCCATTGTATCAAAGGACATTCAAGATGTGGTGTAAACTTTCCAACTTGAAATTATTGAACACAAGTGATCAATCCAAGTTTAAGAAGTGCCAATCTGAGTTTTAAAAGTGCATTTATGTGTAATAAACAGAGCTTTGAGGGTCTTCTCATGGATAGTGTTCAGGGCAAGAAGTGAGGACCTGAGGCTGTCAGTCTCTCCCGTCTGCTGAGCCCAGCCTCTTTAGGGCTGAACTGGGGTACTGGGCTCAGGTTGAAATCCTGCTGCTTGATGGCTCCGTGCCTGTGGCAAGTGTCTCAGAATAAGATTTTCAAGTAATTTCTGGCATGGGAAGGCTCCATGTCAGTGTTGAGATCAGACAGTTTCATCTCCAAAGGGATCAGATGCTTCGTAGTCAGCCAAGTTCTGCAACAGTTAGTATTTCAGCTTTCCAGTGAACACTTTCAAAACCTAGAAGACTCGAAATAGAGGTTGCACGTCGACATGTCGGCTTTGTCCTCCCTGTTCCTCACTACCACTTCCTTCACTTTGTAAATCGCTTCTTCCCTCATTTAGTGAGATGGGATCCAAACCTAAAGTGCCTCTAAAGGAGGAGAGATGCCGTGTTGCAGTGCACAAAGGCTCTTGCAGGCAACTTGTCATCAAAATGTCCTAGATTTGGAGCAAAATTACTCCCAGGTCTCCTATATGGGGAATAATTAACTGATCACTGCAAATTTGTGCAGTGAATTAAAATGATTACTGCAAACATTTGCCAAACCTCTCATAACTTTCACTGTAAATGATGTGTAATACATGCCAAAGGTTGTTCTGTTCAAAAATGACTAATGTGTAGTTTTTCAAGAGTAACAAAGGTTCTTTTCTATTTTTCTCTGCACATTTGGTGATTATTTTAAATGTGGCTGTAATACACATAGAGGAGAGAAACTGTGTCCCTACCGCAGATCTGTATCAAGCACGTGTAATCAGCTCCTGCATGTCTTTGTGTTGTTTTCAGGGTCCTTCCTGGCTTTTTCAGAGATGTTTGTTTTTGCTAGTTTTGTTGCTGTCTTGTATTTCTTATCCTCTTAGGCAGCTGGACAGTAGTGCCTCCCATAAAGGCAATAAAGACAGTAAGTGGGATCTGACATACTTCTACAAATCTGTACAAATTCGGAACCCTTATTTTAAGTGCTTTTCTTCAGAATTCATCTGTGCCTGAGCACCTTATAAATGATGATTWTTTTCTCTTGTGATGCTGCCTGCAGGGCTGGGGTCAGACCCCCATCCTCAGGGTGCAGCGTGCCAATGCTGGAGAAGGCGCCAGCCCCGCAAGGTCCGTGGCTGAAAGAGTAGCAGGGGGAAGGGCTTGCAAACCAGCTAGTGTGGCAGCTCTTTGCTGTTTTTCTAAACGTATGTCTGCCAAATTGGTGTTAGGACTTTTTTTTTTTTCCTCCTTCCCCTGGAAGTGATAAAATGGTGTGGGTAAATCTGGATTGTGATGGAATAGAGACTGGTTTGGGTTCACGAAGGGAGGCTATGGCAGAGTCCAAGGCAGCCATGAGTTCTTGTCTTAAACTTTAACAATGGAAATGTTTTCTTTCTTTCTTTCTTTCTTTTTCTTTCTTTCTTTCATTCTTTCTTTCTGAAGAGGGGTGAAAACTGCATTTTTCTTGATTTCTTTTTTTATGGCATTGCAGAGTAGGATTAGCAAGATGCTGCTGCAAGAGATGCAAGTGTAAGCAGTGTACACCAGAAATGCAYGTAGCCTTGGTAAAAGACCCCAAGGCAGAATACAGAAGTAAACATAATTAGAAGTTGCAAGATGAAGATAATGGGAAAAAAAGGCTAGTGAAATTCATTTTCCTTCTGCTTTTATCTTTTTAAGAAAATTCATCTTAATGTTTTAGTAACATCTGAATAATTTCTTGGTAAGTTTTTTCTGGTGAGCACCTTGCAAAAATCRTTGTAAGTTACTAACCTGCTATTCTGTAAAAATTGAGAAGTCATAGTATTTGATGTTCCTTCAAGCTGTCGTTCCTGGAGGCATATGAATGAATGCATGACATTTTAGCTTTTGCAGCTTTTGTTTATTATTTTAAAACAGGTCTTTATGCTTAACGTCGTTAGCTGAGCATACCATTGAAGTTGGTATTTGGTATGGTTTTTTAAAGAGAAATGAGAAGAACAAGAGATTTTAAAGGAGGAAATAGGTGTAATCAGTTATTTTGGGAAACCTGGACTTGGTAAATCTGTATAATATCTAGGGCTACGTGAAAATTTGGRACCCATTCATAACTTCCCTTGAAACCCTTGGTCCTTCCTTGCAGCAGTGGCTGGCAGAGCAGGTTGTGGTTGCTGGCTGGAGGAGAGCTGGTACTTTTCTTCCATAGGCTTTTTTGACAGCAGGTAGTTGAGCTCAGTGGTAATACTTAGGAGGGCAAAGTTGTGCATCTGCTTAAATATTAAGAGAACTGGAGTCTGTATTTTGCAGTAACATGAAGTAATTTGGGGATTAAGCAGAATGTGGCCATTAGGGATTCTTCTGGAACACAGTAAAGCAACAGTATGTACTGTAGTTAATATCTGATTTATGCTTTTGGGCAAGGGAAAATCAAGAAATCAAGACTTTCTGGGAGCATGTCCTTGMGTGAACACACTGGAAAGTAAGCAGGGTTGGCAGTGCTGGAGCTGCCCCTTTGGGAGAATGGGGCAGGATTATTTGAAAATAGAAGTTGTGGAAGGAAGTTTTATGTACAGTTTTGTTAGTGTGCACAGTGCTTCACAGGTAGGAGAGAAGCCTTATTTTTCTGAAGATCTTAACCGTTGTCCCAGTTGGGATCTACTAATTCAGGGAATTAYATTTGTTTGAAACCTCTGTGACATTAATGGGGCATTTAATATAGGCAGGAAATCAGGTTCCTGCTGATGGTGTGAGGGTTATTATGTGTGGTGAGGGAATCAGTGGGAGTGTTAGCCTGGGAGAGGAGCTGTGGAAGACAGCTGGAGAAACGAAGGCATCACATCATGGAGTCATGGCTGATGAGATTCAGTGGGGAGGGGATCTGTGGAAATGTCCATGCAGATGTGACCCAGAGAAAGAGGAGAGATGTATTTGATAAGGAGGCAGGAAGGAGCTGGGGTGAACAGGTTGTGGCAAAGATTTGGGATAGGAGATGGGGATGGAGAAGAGAAGGACCGAGAAATGGAGATTTGTCTCAGTCTGAACGTGGCATATTTGCTCTCACTGTGGGGGCTGGAGGCTTGTCATATCCAAATTGGTGAGTTCTCCTGCAAAACAAGAGACTGAGCCACTGTACACCTGCAAGAAATCTGTTCTCTCTGGTTGAATAGTTGGGCTTGGTCTCCCAAAGTGTGAGGTGCCATGTGAAATGGGAGCTGGGACTGCCTTGGCCCTCTCCTTCTGTTTCTGCTCTGGGAAGAGTGAACAGCTTCGATGCTGCAGGACAGGCCCGCCTGGGCTGGGAACMGCATGTGCAGGATGGGGGAGATGATTCAAGGCTTAGAGCTGACATCCCCAAGCAATTTGGCAAGGTATTTTTGGTGGAGGCACTGGAAACYTTGTCTGCCCAGCTCCCTCCCAGGCAGAGTGGCTTTTAGAGGGCAGTTCACAAGGACCCTAATTTTAGGCTAATACTCTCCAGTGCCTACAGATGCAACGTGGGAGACTTTTGGAGGAGCARTTTTGGCCATCAAAGGCAGCTGTGCTCTCTGCTTTTCCCTCCTGGGACGTTTCTGTCCTCGTGGGGACTTAGCAGGCCTGGGCATAGAGTTTGGATCCAGCTGTGGATGCTCTTCTCTGTGCTCTTCGTGGGGTATTTGTCATCCGGGCTTGTGCTAAACATGGTGAAGTTAGTACAGCCCTAGAGCYGGGGTATTGTTATAGTCCAGGCATTAGTAAAGCTTTTATTATTTAGATGTGCTCAAAGAAAGGTTAAACTGAAAATAAGAATTTTATTCCAAAGCTGGATACTTTCTTTCAATTTTTTATTATAAGAATAATATCTAAGGGCCGCAATCAGTGAGCAAAGCCTATTTCTGTGAGGCTTTCCTCCCTGCCTTCGCCAGCACCACATAAATGACAAGGAAATAATTGACAGTCGAAGTCTACGACAATATGGAAAATACCTACAGCTTTGTACGAATTCCTGGATCAAGGATTGCGTATCCCTGTGTGTTTGTATAGCAGTTGGCAACTCAAGTGTTAGTCCACATTGGARCTTTCAGATGCTACTGCACTATAAATAAAGCATAAGCCATGCTAAATTCTTGGGAGGTGATCTGGGTGGGTGACGTCTCAGAAGAAAAATATTTCAAGAGAACATGCCTCTTGTGTGCATAAAAACAGATAAAACAGCCTGGAAAATGTATAGGCAGTATGTCAGTGGGGCATGCTATTTTTGCATAATTCTGCAATGTAGAACATCAGTGAAATGTGTCTTGTGAAGGTAAACAGTGAAGTGCTTTGACAAATGTTTGTTTGATGCTGAGTGCAAACGTGTGAGGAAAAAAGGCTGAAGTCTTTGGAGGCTCATTGAGGGACCCAGTAAAACCACAACTCCTGGACAGTGAGTTCAATGACAAATAAAATGACAGATAAATCCATTAAGAGAAAAATCAACATCCTCTTTACTAAAATGCACAGAACTATAGACTTAGCGTGATAATAGAAGCTCGAGCTCATGTTAGGATGTTGTTAAAGTAAAGTAGCAAAGAGCTTTTAAGTTACCCAGGGGTAACATCCGATTCCTCAGAGACTGCCTTTCCGTCTGCAGGTGCCAACAGAGGCTGGTGTTGAGTGAGGGTCTAGGGGATTGATTCGCACCTGTAGCGTTGCTTTAGGAGGTAGAGCGCTCTGGGCATGATAACGCTAACTCACATGTAGTAAGTGAGGTTTTACAAGTAAACTTTAAGGTCCCTGCGCCTGCTCCAGCTTTGCTTGTTCCTACCCACGCTGAGGCCAAGCCTATGAGTTGACTGTCATATATTTTGAAATGGTTCCCCTCCCAGTGTTGCCTCCCAGTGATCCCCATCCAGTTGGGATTTTCCTGAGCACAGTGCGTTTAGGAGAAGCCCAGCTGGCCCCCGTAGCTTGCCTGTAATTTATGCCAGTTAATAGGCAAGCTGCAGACAGGCAGCTTTTAAAGAACAGTCTTGAACCTGCTTTCGGAGTGTACGGCTAACTTTAAACTCACGGAGAGTGGCCAGCTGCAGTGAGCTATTTCTGCACAGGAATCCCTTTAATGTTTAATGCACTTTTTGCTGATTGAGCCCCAAAATGAGTCACTTCAGGGAGCAGCACTGGACTTTCAAAGCTTCTGCCCACCTGTTGCTTCCATTGACTTTTCTGTAATGTGCTCAGGCCCCAAATGAACCAGAAAGAGAAGTAAAACAAATCCAGCAGAGGACAGCTGGAAGAAATAAAGCATTAAGCATTTTCAGCAGGTATTTGAAGTTGTTTTACTTCTATTGAATTCTCTCAAAAGACTATATTTGAATATGGGAAGATGAAAGCTTTTAGAAAGTTTTATTCCTCTCTAGCTACTGATTCATTCTATAAATGACAATAAAATTTCTTGCTTCACTGCAATCTATAAAAAGATATTAGTCATGTCCTAATGTTACTCAAACTTTGGTACAGAAGGGAGAGACCGSAGCTTCATGCCTTTCTGACTGTACTTGCTTTTCACTGCTCTCTTCACATCTGAAGGTACTAAAACTCATTCTATTGATTTTTTCTGAAAAATACTTAGGAGGTCTCAGAGATAAATTTATTTGTGCAGAGGCCTTTCCAAATCCTCTGCACAATGCACTTGTCCACTTTCACAGCCCCCTCACTAGAAGGGCTTCGAAAAGCCTGGTGGATCATCTGCGTTGAGTTAGCCTCYTTTCAAGGCTGGGCCACACTACGGCTGCCTTAAAGATGTTAAAGACTCCCCTTTGCTGAGTGAGGCTCCTAACTGGAGTTCTTGAGAGCCAGCAATTTGGGATATTGCCATATGAATGTCATTTTGTATGGCTAAAGAAGGGACCAAATTTCATGTTTAGAGTCTCTGCTAGTAAAACTGACAGAGCAATAAGAGGATTATCTTCTTCTGACCTCCTTTTTTAAACCTAATAGATGAATGCCAGAGGCCAGGGATTCATTTTCCACCATGCCTGACCTATAATTTATTGCAATATTATGTTGAAGTAATTGAGTGAGTCCTAAAAATCTATACATCAGTTTAATTCTGGTCATCTTTTAAGGAGGTACCTATGATTCCTTGTGATTTATTTTAGAGGTCTTTTATATTAAGTAAAATTTCATTGCATTTTTTGGTGCTTTGGTGAAATTATGCTGTGCTGAGCACAGTCACTTTTACCTAACTAGACATTTGTGTCATCACCACTGTATCTGTTTGACTATCTCACACATACAAATTGATTTATTCTCACTTTACTTTAGTGATACAGGAAGGTATTTGCTCCATCTGTAAAGGGGATATGAGACAGAGGGAGATTTAAGATGTTTGCCTGTCAATTCATGGAATTTAAATTTGAATGTAGAGTCCTAATCTAGTACCATAGCTATAAGATAYGGCCTTTTAAGCTTCATAAATAAATAAACTAAGAAACCTAGTAGAAAGCCTGTATGCTGCTCTCTGAAATACATGACTTGCAAAGGAACAGAATCCTCTAGAATTTAGAAATTCAGAAAAAAAGGTGCTGCAGCTATAAACGCAAATGCCCTTCTTTGAAAAATATCCCCCATGTGGTTGATCYGACTGTTCTCCTGAAACCCTGTTGAATATGTGAAAATAAGCATTGGTGCAAAGTGTAAAGAAAACAACAGGAACGTAAGAACACCTGATATAATGACTGCAGCTTATTTCATCAGACTAATAGCAGAAAATGAGTCTAGCYGATGGGACAGCATTATATAATGTTGTCTAATTTATTGAGCAGTACAACATGATCTGAAATGGACTTGTTAGCATTAGCTGTTTCACTGTAAATCATGAATCTGAGGACTCAGGGTTTCTGATTGTTTCTGGCCAGATGCGGTTATCTCAACAACAAAGCTTGAAAGCCATTATTTGATTTCCATTGTGACATTGTAAGAATGCTAAAAGGATTAAACATAAATATATGTGAAGAGTGTGATTCCTGACGGTGTGAGGGATACCAACTGTGCACCTTAACTGTGCTGGGTTATCATGGTTTCATGTAGAAATTGAATATTTTTTTGCACTTTGTGACAAGCTGGGAGGATAAATTGTCACTAAGCGGTGCAAATAGYTGTTTTCCTTGGGCCGTTGTAGGGGATGTGTGTGCACATAGGACTGTGCAGTTGGAGTTTGAGGACCCGCTTCATGAGGATGCTCTGAGAGCTGAGTCAGAGAGCAGTCACTGAGCCCGTTTGGAAATACCTGAACTTTTGCAGGCCTCCCAAAAGAGGGTTTCTYTATGTATGGTGTGGTTGAAACAACTCCCTTGCTTCATTCGGCATGGTTTGTTTTGCCAGGATCAGGAATGCTACTGGAGTTTATCTTAAGGGTTCAGCTGTAGCAGCAGAGGGCACCTTTGCATTAATGTAACTGCAGCCAGGTGGGATTGCTGTCCTCATCTCTGGACAACTGACGTCAGCACAGCTGGCGTCGTTGTGTTGCGAAAAGGGTGGTATGGYGACCAGGGTTAAGTTTCTTCGTGTGCCTAAGGCTCCCACTAACCCAGAAGAGCTTTGCATGTGCATCAGCATACACGCAGGGCTGCGACACCCAGCAGCAGCAAGCAGCGTACGTAGCGTTTGTGAGATGTGCTGGGTCCTGAAAGTGCAGGAGAAAAGGTAGCTCAGGGTGTTGTCTTATATAGCAGCAAATTAARCTGGGCACTGAATCAGTTGCTGCCCGCAGCTGTCCATACTGGTCCTCTATTGGAAGCTACCACCCTTGCAGCAGTGATGGTGAAATATTCATAACGCAGCTGCTTAGCATATAAGCYTGAGTTTGTAGTAGTTGAAGTAGTTTACTTTGGTGCACCAAGGGTGATCATTTCAGCTGCCACAGTTTAACCAACCTTCCTGTTAATAGTTATGGTTCTGCCTTATAGATGAAGAAATAGAAAGCACAGGAATAAATTACAAAATGTAAGAATGGAGAAAACAAACTATTGCGTTACCTAAATTTTTTATTAGTGAAAATAGCGTTTTGAACTTCACTTGAACAAYGTGATTTGTTTGTTTCGACGTTCTCATTAACTCTCAGTGGAACTAATATAACAGTGCTCTTCTTTGCAGCAGAATAATCCATCAAGTTGCACCTGATTTTTCTTCCAAGTCCTGTGGATTAATCTTTTAATTAAAAATGCTATAATTTTAAATGCTTTTTAAGTAAGAGAGTGGTGAAAAACATTTGAATGCAATTCTTCATTAGTTCAATGCAAAGCCTTTTTAATTTATAACCAACAAAAGTTTGAGCAGGTTTTCCAGAATGATTATTATTTTTTCATTATTTCTGTCACTTTCCCTGATTAAAAATGTAATTATTTTTCTTCTAATTGTGAACTTAATTCTATTTACTCACTTGGCGTGTAAAACTGTTTCCTGGCTTCTTTCATGAAAACCATTGTAATCTCACTGAAAAAGCTGAATAGCTGTTTCATCAATGTGTCTTCATCTAAATGGATTTGAAAATATTGGTAGAATTTTGAGGTTTTACTTGAGGCTTTTCTACCTGGCAAAACATTATTGTATTTAAACCCGATGCTGAAGAAGCAAGTTAGTTTATATGATCAGTCACAACTTCATGGTCAGTCCAGTCCAGGATGTCGTGTTTGCTATCATGTCAGTTAAATTAAAATTAATGATTACCTGTCGTGATACTTAATGTGATTTATCCTGATTTATTCTTCTTGATTTGCAAATTCAAATCGATGGCAGTGTGCATAGCCTTTGCTCTTGTGCAGGGTTTTCCAACAGCRTTCCGTGGGAAAACTGTTCCACCAGAGACGCGAGTCTCTTGAGTGAAATCAGTACGCAGCGTGCTGTGTACTCCATAGGCGTGTGGACGTGCTTCCTCAGTCCCCTTCTGCAGATTCCCACGGACTACTGCAGGGACCACACACCCCAGTCCACTGGACAAGCTGCTGAGATATTCAAGTATGGACTTGAGACATCACTCCAATGCCATGAGCTAGGCTGGCTTTATTGCTTCAAATTATCGTTTTGATACCTGCTGGTACTGCAAGGTGGTCTTTGTGAATTACATCTTTTCTCAAAAAATCTATAAAAATGATATGCTTGGCATAGCCACAGAAACAACAAAATTGCTTCTAGTGTTAACAACATTTTAATGCTTTCATTTTATATTAATATGGAGAACTGCATTTACCGTTGTTCAGTTATGTTACTTAAAGCTTTAAATAGGGGCTAAGCTGGAAAATATGTACGGTGGGAGATCTTACATATATGTTCACGCAATGTGGCATTCCTCTCCTGAATATTTCCCTCAAACTCCATTATTGAATTAATTGGGCAAAATCACACACTTATGGTTGGCAAAAATAACTTTCTGTTTCATTTTGATGGATAGTATCTTAAGTGATGTACACTGCAAGGAAACCTGTAAGTAGCATTCTTATGGGATCTACAATTCGGAATTCAATTTAGTATGAAGTTGCTGGCTGGCAGGTTAACCTGAGAGCTGTGCACTCATCTCCATTAATCTTCATCTGGAAGTTCACTAGAAAAATTGTAACGTGGAGATGGCTTCATTGCCAATATGCATGCTAACAGTCCTGCTTTGCATTGATCCTTGCTTCCAGCTGCTCGCTTGAGTTATGAGCTAGTTCTGTCTGGAACTCTGAATAATTTTTTAATCTTGTCTCTTTTTAGTAAATATCCTGTCAGGCTTATATCTAAAGTTAAAATCTGAATAAAGAACTACTTGTTGCATCGTGGGGTGAGATTTACCTTAGTCATGTAAGTATTCGTATAAAAATGTCCCTGGAGTTCAGTGGGAGCCAGCTTACATTACACCAGTGCTGAGCTTTTTTCAAATCTGGTCTTACAGCGTTTAAATATCTTCTTTGCGAATGGTCATTAAACTTCTGTGGGGAAAAGAACATGGATTCTGGAAAACTTGCATAAACAAATTACACTTGGCAAGCAGGATGCTGCTGTGTTTTCTCTTCTCGCAAAAAATTCCAGTAAAAAGGTCTCTTGGTCATACAAAAATGTACCCAAACATAAGCTTTTTTTGGGAGAAACTGGAGTGCAAAGCGAGGCCATACCTTTTCCTTTTCCTTTTGAAACAGCAGCTCCCCTATGTTTGCATTTTTCATGTTATATTGACAGAGAAATGTCAGGATATGTTTCCTGAAAACAAAGGAATGAATGCATGCATGAATGAACGAAGTCTTTCTCTCTGTCGTTCCTGAAACTGGTTATGGGCCCTTATTATCCCTAAGCCCTGCTAGGTTGGACTTAAAGAACCCAAACAATACAATAAAACCCAAAGCGTCAGAGCAGGTGTTGCCTGCTTGTTAAGACATGTATAGGACTCATTTCCTTTTCAAAAACATCGTTGGAAGTCAGGTTTTAAGGAGGAAGATCAAAATGGACCTACTGAGCATAAATTTAAAAAATTGGATTGTGCTCTAAAATTATGTGTCTTAAGTGTGGTATTGTAGAAAAAAACATTAACCTTGCTGAACCGCTGCAAGTTGCAATAAATCCCCTTATAGAGCCTTCCTAGAGTTTTTCTGGCATTCTTACTCATTAGTAAGATTAATTACAATCCTTTTAGTTTCTCCTCCGTTACTGATATTCCAAATCTCATTAGTTGCTTTTCTTAATGTTCGTTTCTCTCTCTCTCTCTCTCTTTTTTTTTAAATACTTCAGCAAAAAGCCATGCCTCAAATTAAGCACTGTATTTTTATGAATGAAGATGCTCAAGGCTTTCTGGCATGCTCTTGTATTATTCAGCAGGCCTTGTTTTCTGCATGCCCRTGATGAAATCATTCTTGCAAAGATTTTTACCTGTTGGCATACGTACCTCCATTGGTTAAAGCCATCTAGTTATGGTTTTCTAGTCTTTATTTCAGGCAGATAATGGAAAAAACGTTGCAGCATGCTGTGTACATGCTTACTTTGGGCTCTGTGAGCCTTATTTCTGCAAAACCCCAAAACAGCCAGCTTTTGCCTCCCAACCAAAGAGGAGCCTGACGCGAGTGAAGCCAGCTGAGCAGAAGACGTTGGTTCCAGTGGAGACWTGGAGATGCCATTGGCACATATGGCCAAAGCTTCCTATATCTCCTGCATAGAAAAACCCCATTTCACGCATTCTCTTTCTTTCACCTACATATTCAAATTTCGCTGGCGTGTTTTTCCCAGTCAGTTTGGGAGCAGGCAGCATAGCCCTCTGCCTGAGTTACTGGGGCTGGGGGAAGTTGTTTTCCTTCAAAAGTTCAAGGCTCCCATTGTGTAAAATGTTTTGCAAGTTAAGTTACGATGGGAAAAGTACGTGTAGGGCAGCCTTTGCGAGCTGGAGCGGAAAGGTACCCTGCAAAAGTGATTATACATTCCTTTTCATGTTTTTTTAAAAGGCGGAGAATATGTTTGGGCATGTTAAAACCTGTATGAAAAATGATAATAGAATGCCTTCATCCTTTCCCACAGCTGGGTGGAGATAAGGCACACCAAGCTTCACGTCTGCTTTCTTTTGTCCGTAACCCTTTCCCATTAGGCCTACTGTATGGTCTGCATTTTGAGATTGTATGGAAGTGCAGTAGGGAGCACTCCTAAAACGAGGAGACGGGGAAGGGACGAAAGCGTGCCCTCCCCGACTGCATGGCACTGGCACCGCAGAGCCGCAGCCGTGCTCCCCGTGCGGCCACCGGCGTCCTGCAAGCATGCGGGCACCTTGCTGGGGGACAGAGCGACGGGAGCGAGGCGGCCCCCCGGGACCGCCCTGGGCTCCACGGGCTGCCGCTGAATTATTTAGCAGGAGCAGGTCGGTTCTGCCCTGCKCTTTCCGTCTCTCTTTCTTTAATAATGTATTTTTTTTTGTTTTGAAGCAGTGTGTTCACTTTGTGCAGAATTGCCTAAGTCATTCCTTACGAGTGATATGAAACCAAATTTAAATCTTTCTATCTCACGAACCACTTTCYTCCCCCCTTTCCCTCTGTCCGGTGATGTTAATAGAGAATATCAATCAGAATAAAGTAGAACTCGTCATGGGCAGGGGTGCTAGAAACCGGCCTCAAACCACCTCTCCAGCTGTCTCGACAGTAGTCTGTTTGGTTCGTATCAACCCCATCGCAGGCACGGCTGGTTGAAATTACTTCTCCCTTGTGGTCTGCTGGGCTGATAAGTGGTCAGACTAAACGATACCCTGTTTATTAATTGGTGTGCTGGGATTTCAGATGATGCTTGGAGAAGCATCACTCTTTCTTACAACAATAAGTTGCTCTTCAAATGTTGTTATMGTTAAAAGGGATTCCCTGGCTATGTACATAATTAATTATCTCATAATTAAACACAAAATGATCCCTGAGTGTTGAAACACGGTTTTTCCYTTTGAAACACTGCAAACAAAGGAATCCCGTCGGCTTGTTCTAGCTCTTTTTTAAGTATAAGCCTCCAGAACAAACGAACAAACAAAAATGCCACAGAAAATGTTACAGCTAATGGGTTTATTGTTTGCTATACTAAGTGAGATTTCTGAACTATTAGTAGGCTAATTGCAAGCTTGCRAATGTCACCCAGAGGATGATACAGTGGCTGCTGCAGCGTGTGAGCTGGGCTGCAAGGAAAGATGTTTGTTCCCCAGTCTGGACTGTCAGTGTTTGGCTCTTGAAAGCTTAAAGGAATGAACTCTTTTTGCAGAGGGACAGCAAAGTCTGGTTGTTTTTTAGATACTTGCCTAAATATAGCTGCTGTGGAAATTTCAGGTGTTTCTTTTTTAAGAAAAGATGTTTTTGTCTCTACCAATTTTTATCTTGTTAACAAAGGGGTTATCAAAACATTTACCACWAGGTTCCTCTGAAGCACACCAGTTTTTCCAAATGGAGAAGTGAGATGTGCTGCCCTAGGGGTGGGGACCTGGGGCTCTGCTTGCTGCTGTGTTTGGTTCCTCCTCCTCCTCCTYGCTGGGGCTGCAGATCTCCTGGGCTAGAGCAGGGGAGGAGGAGACTTCTGTGCAGCCAAACGCTGGTGAAAGGGGCAAGGGGAGCAGGCTAGAGGCTGGGGAATGGGGGCACTTTGGGACTGAGCCATGGTTTTAGCAAGCAGGCCGGAGTTGCTCAGGCGCAGCCTGGCCGGTGAGAGGGACTGCGGACTGGAGAGGGAGTGCTAAACTCCTCTCCTTGATGGTCAGTTTTTAGAAAAGCGTTTAATAACGCTTTGTTTCTTTGATATTTTAATTTACCTGTTTTCCTGTACTTTGCTCCCCATGGTCTTTTTCTTTTTTTGACGTGTAAGTGTGTGCAAGAGGCAAAGAAGAATTTCAATTTGCGATTTAGAAACCAAGGAGGCCAGGCTTACCTTTTTATTTTTGTGTGAACTCTCCAGACCTCCTTGTTTCTTTGGGCACCTGATCCAAAGCCCATTGAATTAATTTTCCACTGATTTCACGAGGCTTTTGGGCCAGGCCCAAGGAGAGGCGTTTAGGAGAGCTGCTTATTTWCTGCATGCGGAAGAGTCGCCGGATTACTCGTGTGGTAGCTTGTTCGGGGTTGGACTGATATGCATAAGCTCAACAGCTTCCTTTTGAAGAAAGAGAGTTCTTCAGCAGGGTGGAAAGAGACTTTTTTCCCTGACAGACCTGAGGTTTGTGGCCAGGAATTGGCGCGTTTGCAGACTGGGAATATCGGTTKTAGCGTCTCAGAGCGTCCGTCTTGCTCGGCGCTGCGACGACCGGCCGCTGTCGGAGCGCCCCAGCGAGCAGCCGGGGCTCTGCGCAAGGGAAGACCCGCTTTGCCCTCTTCCCAAACCGAAAGTGCCAAGACTAACCTAGGGGGGAAAGAAAAAAGCGTCACGTCGGTTAAGCACGGGCACAGCCGTGGGGTACAGCAGCGCAGATGCGTATTAGCGGCACGCTGCTGGTATGGTGCACCAATGCCGCACACTGGTGCAAGCTTTCTTCATGTGGATGGCACTTAGGTCGGCAAAACAAAACAGCACTTTTGCTGGCTTAGCTTATGCTGAGCTTTTTTTTTTTTTTTTTTTTTTTTTTTTTTTTTTTTTTTTTAAAAAAAAGTGTTACTACCAGCCTTGTCACAGTTTTGCTAGTGCAGCTGTAGCATAGTGGCCTCTGCAGGCATTAGCAGAGGTGACTGGTGACTGACACCTCTGCGCTGGCAGGTGTTTGGAGCGGAGATCTGTCCTGAATCTTGAGACCCTGCTTAGATTTCTGCAGCGCGCAGAGTTGTCTTTCCTCCGTTAACGTGCAAGAGAGAACTTCTTGAGCCAAATCTTCTGTGATTTGAGCTGCTTGAAAATTGCAAATGATAAAGTGCAAAATACTGTCTTTTTTTTTTTTCCCCTCCTCCTCTTCTCATTGAAGAAGGTTGGCTCTGAAAAGTGGTGGAAGAGACAGAAAAAAACCCCAACTAAACAAGTTGGGTAGGGARCTGCGTTTGACATGTTTTGATTTTGCTGTTGTATGATTTGAAGGCGGATGCAGCCCGTCCAGGCTGGCCGACACTTCTGCTATCTTTTAAGCTGCAAAGGTTGCTCCTGATGGCAGAGCTCCCGGAGGCCGCTGGAGCATCGGCAGGGCTGCGAGCGATGGCGAAGCTTCGGCGATAAGGGCCTCTGAAACAGCACGGAGAATATTATCTTTCCGAAACGGATGCAAAGGCTGGTGCGGCGGCGCAGTYGTGAAGGCCGCCGCGGGCAGGCCAAGAGGGAGAAGCGGGAGCGGCGTACGGGGGTGGTCCCTGGAGASATGGCGGTTGTCTCCGTCCTGGGGACGTCCCCGCGCGGCACGGGAGAGCAAGGCGCGCCGAATCGGCGCGGGCGGCCCGGCGGGGAAGGCGCTCGCGGGGCGGTTGGCGGACGAGGCGGGAGACCTGCCTTCCCCGAGGGCTGAGATGAGGTGCCGCAGCTGAGGGAGCTGCAGTTCAAGCCGTGCGTGCGGGAACCGCGCTGGGCTCGGGTGGGCCGAGTAACTCGCTCGTAACGCGGGCGTGGGGGAACACGATCCGTGTGTCCGCAGATCCGTGAGGCGTACGTTTACTGCGGTTTTTATTTTCATACGGGCTGGGAAGGGTGCCACAGAAAATATCAGTAGCTTTCTCAGCCACTAAAATCATCTACCACTCTTTAAATTTAAAGAGGAAGTGAGCTGTTTTCTTTTAGGACTATTTTGGGCCGTATACCTGTGTGGAGCATTGGAATAATGGAATGACACTTGCYGCTGCTGAAAATACAAGGTGCTGCGTAGATTTATTGCGTCTTCATGTGGTGTTGTGGCGGGTATTTCACCAGCCTGGCGTTTTTGAAGAAGGACAGCTATTGTCTCGTGCAATGTTTGCATTTGGAAAATGTATTTTAGAATTAAAAAAAAAAAAAAAACCCAAACCCTTAGTTTTTTAGCACGTTGTAATGTTTTCTTTATGCGACTATACTCTGCAGTAACTGCTACAGGTAAGAAAAATAGTCTTCTTATAAATATTAAGGCAGAACATTTTATTAGTGACCTTCTTTTATAAAAAAGCATTGAACCGCAGCTGACAGTAAGCAGTTTTCCATGAGCTATCTGGTTATGCTTCAGTCAGGCACAGTCCGTAGCACTCTCTCTAATAGCTCTGCCTGGTGACTTTCCAATAACGTTTCACTTGGGGCTAGACAATCAATTTTTCTTTTTTGGTGAATGGTTTATTCACTGAAATGTGGTTTGTGAATTTGGGACGGTTAGGAAACTCTGGAACCGATTATAACGTGCAGAGGTTCAAGACTAAACAACCCTGCTTAGTGAGAACTCGCAAACGGAATTAGGCAGACTTGCGGTGGGATCCTTGGCCCTGAGCGGTCGCTGAAACCGCGGCTTTGACTTAAATTCACTAACCATTTTCGACTGAAAACTTCATTTTCCAGATCGATTAGGAGAACGGAGAAAGAGAAAATGGTGCGGCTGCAGTACCTTCACCCCTGCCACACACATGCACCCGCACGCACATATGCGTGCACACACGTGCTGCTTTCCATCTTGTGTGCAACCAGATGTCATTTCTCCAAAATATGGGAGCTCCAGACGAAAGTCCTCTGGCAAGGCAAAAATCTCCCTTTTCCACATCTCCTGTGAGAGGCACCTTCGCAGGAGGGGATCTGACTTACTGTGTTATAGGATGTTGCTAGGAGAGCTGTCCTCAGCTTGTCTTGTAGACGGTTGCTTATTCTTTCTACATAATATTTAAATATTGGAGCACAAAGTGRGAAGTCTGGTACYGGAAAACTCCAACCTATGATCTGGAACACATCTTCCAGCTCCTTCTCTGATTTTTTTTTTTTTTTTTTTTTTGCAGGGGGGGGATTGATTTCAAAAAAGAAGAAGAAAGCTCTTTTCTCAACCTGCTCTGATGTCAGTCAGGAGCTCAAATGTTCAGAACTGTTCTGTAATGCTGGCTTAACACACTGATTGCAGGTAGCTTATGTGCACTGACAGCAGCATTTTGCCTCTGTTGACCATATTTTGCAAAGCCAGAGGAGAACTTGAACAACTACTGTAACTGCTAAAGCATGAGGAATAAGTCTGCTCCATCAGTGTGCTATGCCTTTCATATTGCTCAGAAATAGCTTGAGTTTCACATCTTTTGGAAGGATGAACGCTCTCACTTGATGAAACTGCAGTCCATGAATCCCAAAGTTGGTCAGTTCATAAAATCCAGGGCAATGATCATCTCCTGAACAAGCCATTAGGATCTACCTGGATTTCTAGTGCACTAAGCTTCCTAGTAGTGACTAGTGCACTACCCACTTGTGTCCCATTTTACTAAAATTTTGTTAATCTAGAGGTCTAGATTAATCTGTCCAAGAGAAATTATTATGCAAAACTTGTATAGTCTGCAATCCTTGTTCATTAAAATGCATCCAACAGGTATTGGTCATCGAGACACTAGAAGTACTGTGCTTTCTCTTACTCCTTTGGCTTGGCTGCGTGCTCTCTATCAAAAGGAAAACATCACCAGTACAGAACAGTAGAAAAGATAACAAAGCATATGCCTGCTGTTGCCAAAAACTCGCACATCATTACTTGTGTGGAAGAAAGGCCACCTGACTGTGAGCTCCCATGCCCATCTCTGGAGTCAGCTTCAGAAATTGAGATTTGCACAGTGATTCCTTGTGCCGGCGGCACTAGTCATGCTGGAGGCGGCTGGCACCTGCCTGCAGTTTGTGGCTCGTCATGGGAGATACCACACGCAGGCTGGGTGGTGGCTGGTTTTAGGCTGGTCTCCCTGCATGTCTCCTGGAGCTGACTTCCAGGGGCACTTGCCAGACTCCGGACAACTTCACCATTTGTGAARGAGAGAGGGAGCACGAAGAAGGCACAGTGTATTTTAACCTTGTCTTGCTTGTTTTGTGAAGATGAAATTGCTATAAATACAACTATTTGAATTTATGTTTTTTTTAACTTAGCCTTTTCTACTTGTGAGCATAAATAATATCTTTTTGCGGTCTCTTTCTGTTGCAACATTAGACAATCCTAACTGTTGTTTTCACCTCTGAGAGTGAAGCTCTCTATTCTTCATTGTATCTGCCTTGCTTTTTTTGAAAATGTCGTGGCCTGTATTAACCTTTACCGTGGATGACAGGGATTGCACACATTATTCCAGATGAGGTCAATATCTTCTCTAGCAGCATTCATACTTACTATTTCTGCTGGGAAAGGCTTACTTGATGCATTTTTTGATTGTGTCTGCTTTTTTGTCACTATTTTATCATCCTGTGGCTCATAGCCCCTTGTGATCAATACGAGACAAAGGATTTCTTCTCTGTTATGACGTTTTTCCAGCTTTGTGTCATCAGCACATTTCATTAGGACATTTTTTTCTTTGTGTGTCATCACTGATAACATTAAAAAAAGCTGGTCCCTTAAGCCAGGTAATTCTTTCAGCACAACCTCTTTGCAACTTCCTTATGCATCTCATAATTCCCATGCTAGTTTTCATCATCTTCAGCTTAACTAACAGCTTCCCAGAAAGATTACATCTTCTGCCCTAAAAATGGGTAATCCTTTTGGAGAATGAGATCAGATTAGTTTGGCACAATCCGTGTTGAATTTTATTCAATTTCCCATTTATTTCCATATTGTTCGTTACTCTTTCCCTCAGATGCTATTCAGGCCAGATGGACGGGTATGTCATTGCTTGGATTTCTYTTTCCTTTCCATAAGGACATGTACCTCACTTGTTCTCCAGAGCAAGGCAGGATCCTGATCCACAGGTTTTCGTATAAAGTCCTTGTACTCTGTACCTGCAGCTTCTTATACCACTTTTGTCATAGTTTTGGAATGCAGATTAAAAACTTGAGACRGGCACAATTAAACTCTTTGAATTTTGCCTCACAGTTTGTCCTCCACCATGCCCGCACTGAAAATTCGGGCAAAGCATGCATTTTATTTTGGGGGCATATTTAGAGTAACTTCTGTGTCAGCCCCTGATCTATGCACCATAGCACCTCTTCCTTTTCCCCCTTGTCCTCTTGTGACTGGTTTCAGTTTCCATAGCAAAGGTACTGTAGCCTGACTTTTGGCAATTCTGCTTTTTCCTTTTTTTCTGTCAGCTGTGGAGCTCTCCCCTAGGATGTGCTCCTTTCGGATTAAAATTCCTCAGAGGTTTTCCCCCTTTCGAATGAAAGAAACAACACCTGAACTGTGGCCGTTGGTGTTGTGTGCTCCTTCTGCGGGGAAAGAGCTATCAGCAGGAGCTGTGTCAGGAGATGTGATATATGAGTTGTAACTAAAACCAGTAAGCCCAGATAAACTTACTGCAGTATGAATTCGTTTCTGTGACTGCGTTTAAATGATCAGGTTCTGTCAGGATGTGCAAGATAAAATCTGGGTGTTTAATTTAACTCTGACAGTGGCAAGCTGGTACAGACCAGCTGAATTTTGCATGAACGCTTTCTCTCCTTGTTAGAGAAGCAGTAAGAGCTTTTATGCTATTGTAATGCCAGGCTTGAGAAACCTGCCCTGCTGCGGTTGGTATGATCATATTAGACAAAAACAGCAGCTATTTGGTCATCTACTTGCTCGCTTCTCCTTCTAGGCTCTGGATAACCAGTATTTACAATTCCAAGTGGCTGTTTTTGCAAGACTACATCTGCCTCTTTACCTGGTGGGGCTCCTCTTGGTTTCACCTGTGCGTGGTAAACAGGCTTCATGCAGTCATCGTTAGTCTTTCTTTTTGGCCTGGAAGGAGATGGCTGTGTGAACTCCTGTCTCTAGTGTTTCCACCTTGCTCTGTCCTGCCAGAGCAATCAGCTTGTGGTGTCACTGCCTACGGCATCCCTGGGTCCTCTTCTTGGTTGAGTCAGTCTCGTTCTCCACAGCTTTGGAAGCACTAGTGCATGTGGGTTATTTAAGGGATATAAAATTACCTGCTTTCTTCTGGGTAAACTTGGCTTTCCTCTTTGGAGTAACTGAGTGCCTTTTTAAATTTTAATATGGCTGTCTTGGGTGTTTCTGTAGTGTAGGAGAGAGGAAAATGAGATAGCAAAAGACTGTTTGACTTGCCCAAGATCAGGTAAGAGCCAGACTRCCTGGCAAAAACTGAGCCTTGTTCTGCCAAATGAGGGTTGCAGCCGCTGGCCTGTCCTTCCTAGCCCAGCCTRTGGGCCTTAGCAAATCGTTTTAGTGAAGGCTGACTTTTGCTAGATATTGTTTTAAAACTAGGAGCTCATGGAAGAGATACAGGTACCAAAAATTTTGCAACGCGTGCTGTAAAATTAAAAAGACATCTTCCTCTCTAGTATTTTTCTGTAGTTTGGCCTCATTGCAGTAGTTGTTATTGCTTTTACATCTTTTCTACTAATTATAAGACATACCTTATAATGCATTTGTTCCTCATTTATCAGAAAGAATGTGCCCGCAATGTGAAAGCCTCTCTGATCTTGCATTCACTTGAGTTTAATTTGCAGAGTGTTTCTGTAGACCTCTGGAATCCCTCTCTGCTTCTTAAGTTAGGGTATCTAAAATTAGACACTTGAGTTCATATCTTAGGCACCATCTCAATGATCTGTGTGAGGTCTTTGGCATTGCTTGAAAATCAGATTACGTACCTATGTACTTAAATGAGGATAAATACTTCCTCTCCAATCCCTTCTCCCCCAATTACTGACCTTATTTTTTTTTTGTCTGCAATATTGTTATCCTTCACATCCTGAATTCAGTGGCTCCCCACTCACTTACAGCAAGAGCTTCAAACTTTATTGCTCTAAACCATCGCGCTGGGTGGTTCTTTCGTCTTTGCACTCTCTGCCAGGTCCCGGTTCTGTTCTCCCCTGTCTTCTCCAGCTGCCTCACTGTTAGCAGTGCTGTTGCTGCCTGGCTTCAGTTAAGCAGCGAGTGCACTGATACAGACATTTGGAGGTTTGTCTTCTGTTCTGAACATTTTTTTCTTGCTACTTCTAAATTTCTCTTTATTATGTATTTGGCACATCCTGGCCTTGTGTATCAACAGTTCTCTGCTCATTTGGCACAGGCAGAAAGTGCTTTTCAAGCTTCGTGTAATAACAATAATAAATAACCTTAAGATAAATAAACAAACCACACCCTATTTTTATTTCAACTGCATTTTGGGAGTGCTTCTTTCCCTTTTTTAAGCAGCATGTAAGTGCACACACAGTCCTTACAGCTGCCTTTCCCGCTCTAGTCCTCCACAAAGGCGAAGTGGGCTCTTATTTCCAGCAGCTCCCTCGCGGCTTAGCGCTGGAGTCCAGACTCCCTCCAGAGTCCCGGAGCGGGTTATAGCATCCCTCCACTTCCCAGGAAGCAGCGCACAAGCTGCTGCTAGGCTACCCCACAGGCCCCAGGGAGTTCCCCTCGTGGCTTCCCGTAGATTTGCTTATGTCTTATGATCTGAAATTAGAATCCTTTCCCTGCTTCACCCTTTTCTTTTAACGTGTCAATCCTTGCAGATTGCCCGTAGGGAAGAAAGGGGGATTTTCCCACCATTAAAAATGAAAGGGAAGGGAGGGAGAGAAACTCAAACACATAAGATACTTGTAAAAATATTTAAAAAACAAACCAACCCCCATCGTGTCAATTATTCACATCCTTTTGTATAAATATAGAAACCCTGAGCGGGGGGCTTTCCCTTGGGCTGGCTACCTTCTCTTCTTCTCCRTTAATCTATTATCAAGGCTCCATGAAGCTTAGTCAGTGCCATACTTCTGTTTTTGTTTTCTTTGCCGGTGACTTGAGGATGACTAATTGCCGGTTATACTGAGGTTGCAGGTCTCCTGAGGGACCTTCCTCCCTCCCTCTCTTCTTGCTTTTTTYCCCCTTCCTTAGAGATTCCCCATAGCAGTGGTGCTGCAGCTGGAGGAACAAGGCTTCCCACATCTTTTCTTTATGAATTATCCACAAATAGACTGTGGCTTTCTTTTGCTATCCCCTTCTTCACCTGGAGTGATCTCCCAGCCTTGTTCTCCTAGCCATGACAGACGCGACTGTTGTGTATTAGTGAGCTGACTGTGAAGAGTGTTTGCAATTCCAGCTCTGCTGGCCAGCTACAGCTGACCAGGCATCACGAGGACATTCACCCGTACCCTGTCTGGCTGATCGCGATCATTAGGCTCTAGTTTCAAGAGGAGCCATTCTCTTTGCCTGGTACTATTTGTTGTAGTTGGCTTAAAGTTCATTCTCCTCACAAACGAAGGGTTTCCATGACATTTATATATATATATATGTACATAAAAAACCACAATATTTATCACTGCAGTTCACTAGTTTAAAAATCAATCAGCTTTGGCAATTCACTACATTTGAGCTTGGAGCTCAGTGTTACACGTAGTTTCAGTGCTGACAGCTAGAACGGAGAAGCCTGGAACATTTCTGAATAATATTTCTGAAGATGAGTGTGCACCCYAGCCTCGCCACAGAAAGCTGCCTCAGCAAAGATCTGCGCATATAGCAACCTCTCTCCTTCCATCTCTCCGTTCCCTGTGTGTCACCGTGCTCCATTTTTTGGAGGGCAGCCCAGGGGTGTGGGATGGGAGCCAGAATCATCAAGAGACCAGGACGTATGGTAGAGCTTGTACCTTCTTCTCAGGGTAGATGCTACCATTGCCTTCAGTGGCAATGCACATTAATAAGCACTTTCTGGTAATAAAGGCTAACAGGATGTGGCCTCCAGTCACAAATAARGGGTCTGATTCTCCATTCCTGTAGACAGGATTGAACAGCAGAGTTTCAGAGGCATGGAACTGGCGTAGTGGATGGGAAATTCAGCCCAGAGCCACTGATTAGTATTAGATATTTTTGGTATGAAATGGCTACTGCATTCTGTCTATGCATATAGAGRGATACATCCTGATAGTTTACGGTAGATTTACTGAGGGTTTCACAAAACTAGATGAAGATTTGGTTAATGACTGACTGATCTCACATCTGCAGTTGCATTTTGAATCTGACAAAAAAGATGCATCATAAAATCAAGACATAAAAATAGAAYTGAAAGAGAGCTGTCATTCTTCTAGCCAACTTATCATGTTCACTGGACAAGAGGATATACTTGCATGCTAATTTTTGCTAGCTGGAAAGRAAGAATTTTGCTTGAAGAAGGAGGTGTTTAGAAAACCACAGCTTCCATATTCTTCATCTATTAATGTTCATGTCAAGTATTTGAAAGCAAAAAAAAGAATAGGTGTGTACTCCCCCCCCAACCTCTTGGCCTTGCAAACTCCTCCTACCTAGAATCACAGATAGCAGATGTGATAACAATTTGCTACTGTAGTATATGCTCCTTCCTTGCTATGCATTCATTTAATCTATTCATAGTATTTTGCTCTGAGCTTCCTCTGTGTGGATCAACTGAAGTTGTGTGCTGAGCCCTGTGGGAACTCCTCGGCCTGATTTTTCAGGGCGCTCTTTTGTGGCCATTAAATAAAGACAACTGTGTTATTTTCAGGTCTGAACGTGCAGTCCACTTCCCCATCGGTCAAGCTCCGCCACCAGAGCAAGTATCAAGCCGCAGCTGGAGCAGAGGCGCCCTGCGCGGGAAGGGATCTAGACCGGGAACTGAGCCATAGGGCTGTGCTTTTGTTCCCTTCACTCCTGCCTTTCCTGCTGGTGGAGGAGCATGTAGGTCCCCTTTTGCCCCAAAGAGCCTCTCGGAGAGGAGGCCTTGTCCGAGTCTGCTTCAGCACTGGAAACCCACAGAATTTCTGCTCCGGCAGAAACCTGAGCTGTTGAGGCGAAATGAGAAGTTTGGGGGCGAGGAACGCTCCAGTGTGTCTTAATGGCAAACAAAGAGAAGTATTAAAAACGTGTTCTTCTCGAAAYGTATGGCTTGGTTTTGTTTGGGAAAGCCTCTCTTAAACTGTAGAAGTTAATAGGAACAAACCTTTTCAGAAAAGACTGTGGATAGTGATAGATCCTTTTATTCAGGAGGAGCCATGTGCGCATGTGTACTCGTCTGTTTGCAGAAGAGGATATTGCCAGCCCTTTGATGTCCTAGAGTTTTCTGAAAACTTGGATAATCGAATTTYCAGTTGTAGATTTTTTAACTTCTTTTCTTTAACAAACAAGTCTTTTTTTTTAAAAAAAAAAAAAAACTTTCACATACAGATGGAGTACAAGGGAAAAACTACTTTTGTCAGAGGAGCAAAGACCATGTGTGTGGGGGAGTGACACCTCCATTGGTCTCTCATCGAAGTGACCAGAGTTCACTTCAGCCCAGAGCAGATTTTTCTGGCTGAATTGCAAACTTCTCAAAACCCGCTTCAGAATGGAAAGTCTGATAATGCTTGGCCACATCTGTGTGAGTTTTTTCTTTTCTTTTCTTTTTTTCTTTTGGGACAAGTTTTCTGTGGCAATAGCAGACGGAGCTGAAAAAAAGATGATCACAATTGCTTTTTGTGATCAAATATTTTTTTGGAGGTGAGGAGCGCTCCGTGCGGGGTTATTCTCCGGGCTTTGGATGCAGGTGGAAAGCCACTCGCCTGTAGGACCTTGTTTGTCAGCAAAATTGCCGCCTTGTAAATTATTGGCAGCTGGCATGGTAATGAGTCCATTTCAATATAAATGAGCTTTGTTTTTATTAATTTCTGCCAGCTCCTGAGCAATTCATGAACTGCTTTTCAGATCTCAACCAACAGCTTGGGGGAAGATGGGAAGGTGGGGAAGAGAGAGGGGAACAGAAAGGGGAAGAAAGAAAATGAGAATGTTTTTAATTTTAAAAGGAGCTGGTGACTCTCATTTCTATTTGAGACTCCAGCCAAGTGAGGATCACGGTTTCCCCACCAAACAGCTCTAATAACATGAAGGACATCAGTAATCTCTTCCAAAGTTTCCATTCCTTGCTACTTTTGGAAATATAGCTAACTTGCAAAACTCAGTTTGCAGTGTTTTCTTGATGTTTCGCTACTTTTGTTTGGCTGTATAAAGTGAGGGGTCGTGTGACTCAAGAGCTTGCTTGGGCAGAGCACCCAAAACGCCAGTGAGTTTACAGTTCTTGGTGTCCCACCTTAAGTGACTAAGAAGTACTTGAGAAGAAACTTTCCAGTGGTATCGCGCCAAGAAAGTACTGCGATTTTTACACACAAATGCACATGTGTAGCTTAAATGCATGTGTGTAGCTTTAGGACTAGCCTCATGACTCGCCTTAGGTGTGAAATAGGTGCAGCCTATCTTGTAGCCGCAGCCTCTTGCACCTGTGCTTTCGGGGATGCACGCGGTCCTTTGACTGTGCAGAAAAATGCATGCAAGTGCTCCACATCTGATTCGTCCTTGCTACTGCTAGTGAAATCGCTGCTCAGATTGCTCCCCTTTCCTTATATTAGAGWGTCTGCATAGCGAAATTTCGTCTGAGATCTTTCCCTTTCAGGCCCTTTTCCCTAGGCAGTTTGAGTCCTCACTGCCAGCAGAAGTTAAAGAACTTGGAAGTGCAGAAGTTAAGCTATTGTTTGTTGAACGGGGCCATTTCTAGTGTTCTTTTCCTGCGCCTGTCCTGCAGAAATGGATACAAGTATGTTTTCTGACCCCATGTTTTCTAGGCCTATATAAAAGTGTTTGTCCTCAGCAGTAGAGTGTTAACTCCTGTATGAATTTTTATTGTGAAAAGTGGTGGGAAGAGGAACTCAGTGCCTTCTGTAGTTTGGGCTCATAGTGTTTCAGCAAGTTCTTAATTTATTCTCTTATCATCAGATTTTATAAATCAAATTTAAACACAGCATTTACGTGCTATACTGAATAATGTTTCTTAGGTAAGTGATGATAAYAGGACTTGGCGGAAAATGTCCGCCTTTATGTCCGTTCCTGCTAATCCTTTGTCTGATTTTTTTTTTCTCCCCTCTTTCTCCCCAGGTTTTTGGCATATAGTCATAGACTCTGACGAGAGAGTAATGGAGTCGCTGAGTGGCAGGTGCTGACAGATTCTGCAATCCCAGTAACTGTTCATTTTGATATCATTTGCAATTCTATACCTCTAAATGCCACAGTTCTCTTGGGGAAAGTTGCGCTGGATACCAGTATTGCCTTGTAAGGTACATGTGTGTCCATATATTTTCTTGAGGAGTTTGCTGTGTTGTATAATGGTACGTGGGAGGGGAAAAACTGGCTAAGCTGCATGTGGTTTGTGCTTACACCCATTTAGCAATACAAAGACATTTGAATTGCTATCAAGCAGCTACTGATGACATCCCTTCCTCCCTCTCCTTCTCCTCTCAGTTGAATTGCCTGCAGGGCTTTTTTGGAGTCCATCCCGTGCTTTAACATATGCAAGAGTGTCTTACAAAAAAGAAATGGCTGGTTAAAAGGTTCTTATTTGAAAACAATTAAACATGCTGTTGGAGTTTCTGAGAAACCCAGAGGCTTATTATGGAATTTCAGTCACTCTCTTGCCCTTTTGCAAAAGCACATTTTAATTATAATAAAGTATGTGTGTTCACACTTAGCTATTAGCCTTGTACATTTTTCTATGTGGTTGTTGTGAGTTGAGTAATAATCTTTGTTGTTGGCTGGCAGATTTTAGCAAAAGTTTACTTCCGTAGAATCATTGCTTGCTGTGGCTTTAGTCATTGTTCTGGTTCTCACAGCCTTCAAGCTCAGCTCCAGGAGAAAAATACAGATTTGTCACCAGGGCCTCGCACCAGAATCTAATTTTAAATTTACAATCTGTTGTCTTGCGAGGTGCTTCRAATTTATTTGGAAAGTTAATTTATTTCAGATTTTCTTCTGGAATCTAAAGGCCCAACTTTTGGCAAATCTGAGAGTTAGTACCTAGTTCTAGTTGAAATGAATATTTTGTTTTTGTGATTATTATAACAAATATTTAATATGAGGGGAAGGGGAGACAAAGGAAAATGACTATATCCAAAGAAAATGAAACTCTTAAATGGGACTATAATCAGCCATTGTCTAGAGCATGATCCTCCTCCTTAGATAAAACAGATCACTATTTTATCTAAGACTCATCCAGCGAGAACTCAATCTCTCTACTGAGTGTAGCTGATATTGCCTCTTAATGTGCAAGCTGGGTAAAAGGTGACTTCCCTATCCCCTTGAAGACTTCCATGRTTTCCAAATTTTCCTCACTCTGAATCAGGAAGAAACAGATCCATGGAAATGGTGAGGCCTTTCCCAGACAGCTGGAGGATTATGCCGCCTCTCCAGGATGTGGAGGAACAAGTCGCGCCCCCCTCACTGGCCTGATGTAGGCTGTGGATATGAATTTTCCCCACCTTCAATCTTGATGTTCCCCAGCTTTGGCAAGTGGCTGAGTTACTGAGTTGCTGCCTCTTCCAGGAGATGTTCACATCTCCCTGCTTTGCTTTTCAAAATTCGCCCTCTTGGATTGAAGAAGCCTTTCGTCAAAACTAGTACATTCCCGTGAAAACTTTGGGGTTTTGATGAATCAACATTTTCTGTTGAAAACTTTCCAACTAGTACTGCTTACGAGCCACATTTCGCATGTGCTGATCTTTGCCATCTTTGGAGAATAATTCAGAACAGATTTTTGACGCRTTACACTCCTTGGCTATGCTTGATAGACCTGTTTTAAGCATCAAGGCAGGTCACACTTGATTTATGTAGTGTCCTGTAGTGTACCTTGACAGTACTTTAATGGTCACCTTTGGATTCAGTGGGTGAGCAAACAAGGGGAGCCTTTGTCCTATCAGCTTTTGTGTGCAGCTCCCATTAACATTACTCATTTTCTTAATTTGATACAGATTTTTTTCTCTAAGTATGCTAAATTCAGCTAAGCCATAGATGGGTAGCATCTGGCAGTTGTAGCTGGAGCAGTTTAGGATATTTCTGCCCCACATRTTTGCTGCTGCCCTGGGGAGCAAAGGTTAGGGCTCGCACCCTCTGCCCAGTGCTCGGCTGTGCTAGCAGAGGGCTCCTCATCTGCTTCAGTGAGAATTTGGCCTTTACAGGGGCGCCTTTATGCACCCGTGCAAGCCAAACTTAACAGCTCACAGCTGCCAAAAATGAGGGAAGCACTGCCCCATGCCACTCATTCTTCCCTCTTCCTCTAGCCCCTGCTTCGCTCCCTGGCCCTTGGGCAAACCACCCCTTCCTTGCTGTTCTCTGGCTTCCACATGCCTTCTTTGTGCTGGCTCTGGCATGCTTCAGGTCAACTCACCACCCCTGCAATAAAAAAAATCATATTTTTCTAGATATGCTTTCTGCTCTCTTAGTGAACCCAGCTGGCTTTACTGCATGATCAGATAAGTGCCTGAATTGGTTTAAGATAACTGATGGAAATGCACAGCCGGGAACGCGGAGTGGAGACAAAAACAGGGGGTAAGAGGAAGGGGTCATTTGTCTCAAGCCACCCCACCAACCCAACACCCTTAGCTTGACGTCARCGCCAGCGAGGTTGGACCTCTCTACTCAAGGTGCGCTCAGGCAGTCCCGTCCTCTCAGCTTGGCTTTTGCTGAAGGACAGCGATGCACTGCGGGGGTGCTGATGTCTGGAATCACTCCGGCTAGATAAGCTAGACCTGTCCGCAGCTGCGTTTCACTCTCCCTGCAGTATACATGCCTACCTGCAACATGATGCCAGTGAAATCGGTGGGATTGAGGTAAGGCCTCCGAAGTCACCCTTCCCAGCTCAGGGCGTGAGCYATGGGCTCTTCAGCCCACAGCTGTCTGCAGAATTTGCAAATGTCTCCTCACCTAAAGCGCCAATACACCGAATTCGTAAGGGAAGGCTGTTTACTTTGAAGTCTGACACTTCTTGCCAGCATCTAGCAGACACTTCTYATTGTGTGAAGTTGCTCAGTAAACATTGCTGCAGCCGTCTGCGGGAGGATGGCCGTGCTTCTGTCTGCGGAGAAAACACTTTCCTTCTCGCAGGAGAGTGCTTTCTAGCTGTGTTACTTCCTCACAGGACACAGCCTGAGCTGCTATTCCTTTTCTTGATGAGTAGGTTTTGGTTCTGTTGCTTTTGATTTGGTTGAATTTTRCCTGATCTGCATTGAGGTGGTGGCGCGACGCTGCTTTCTCTGTCCTGCTGCCTGAGCGCAGGGCAGCCCCAGGGTTTTGCTCAACATGTGTGCCTTGTTTGTATGATGTGCTAGGGACACTCCTGCCCATCCAAGGCTTGGCATTTGAAGGTAAAGAGCACTCGTCAATCATTTGTGTTTGCAAGAGAACCGTTAAAACTGCTATTTCTCCTTAAATTGATAGCAAAAAGCAGTTGCATGCCTTGAGACTGGGGGAAGTGACTGCATGTGATGATGGGCTTTGCAGCTGGTGGAAATCCTTGCAAATGGAAGTGTGGTTAGTGAGAGCTTTGGAGGCAGAGCAGCTAGAAGCCTTGCCCCAAGAGACTTTCTTCTGCAAGACTAGGAGTGTTGAGGTCTGGTTTTAGGCAACAGCATAGAAAGCAAAATGCAGTTTTTGTGCTACCCTGAGTTGCTTTAAAATATTTTAGAAGTAAAAGCTGACTGAAATTTGTTTTAAGTCTCACCCTTATCAAAGGACTGTCTCTTTTAAGAAATAATAAACCCTGTCCATGGATTTATAATGCTGTCATTTGTTTTTTTTAGATTAAAACTTGCCCTCTGTTCACTGCATTTATATTTCTAAAAGGTACATAGTAACTAAATCTCATGACAGTCAATGGGAGTTCAGCCATTAATTTCGGTAGACATAGGGTATTTCCTGGTATAATTTACTTGACATGGGATTATATTTATTTTAGATACAGAAAATGTATAGATATTTCTGGAGGTGCTTGTTGCTCTAGTGCTGAACAGATTTTTAGCCTCAAACATGACCTACTTAGCTGGATAGAAGAACTGAGAAATATAGTCCTCTGACTGTTTTCAGAAATATTACTGTAGAAGTTCAACTCTACCATATGGGCCAGAACGGCCTAAAGCAGAATTGCTGTGCTTACGTTTAACAGAATTGATTCATCACTTTTTGTGTAATTTATGTGGGATTAATTCAGTCTGTACAGTAGTGATAGTGTGCGTTTGGATGGTGAGGAAGAATACATGAACATACTCATTGTGTGAGCATCTGGCTCAGTACCCTTTGGCATATCTTTCTAAACGAGAAGAAATTGCCCTGAAAAGAGATTGTCCCAAGGAAAAAAAATAGATGATTTTACTGTCAAAGCAGCATTTTTTTAAATCAAGATTACTAGAATAACATCAAAACTAGAAAGATTTGTCTTGGAATTTAAAGATTTATGGATTTATTCATCAGATATAATTCTTATGTGTATTTCAGGATCTCTCCTATTTCATTTTGATTAGCAACATACTTTAACATTTACTTTTCTTGCTCTTCTGCTCTTTGGCCAAAAAGAGCCAATATTACAAATAAAACGTTTCTAACTCTTCTCTCGTGAAGTGAGACCACAGTTTGCAAAATATTTTGCAAAGCTGATCCAGATCATTGCTCCCATTTTCTAGACAGAGAAACTGTTTTATGAAGGGGCTTGCACAGCTTAACACAGGACGTTAGAGACAGAGCTTGGGTCTCTCAGTTCCARCTCAGTTTTCTCTTTGCTAGATCAAAGCATTTAGATCTAGCTCTCTGCTTCAGAGTGAGTAGGAAGGAAGGGTTATTTTTATATAGTCTGAGTCACTCATGCTAATTTATTTTTCATAATATGGCTTTCTTGTGTGAGGCTCTCTGTACCTGATTAATGTTGCACTATTTTTTGTTCCAGAAATCAAACCTATCATTAGCTTGCTGCCGAATAGTTGAATTTGTACTTTGCTATTTGGTRCTTTGAATTGGAGCTTCTGGCGAAAAAAGTAAAATCAAAGATCAGGCATTTATCCTTCTACCTTTTGGCATCTCATTACATGCAAATGAACAATAGCCRTTGATTTTTTAACTTTATACTGTTGGCTAGGATTGCAGAGGATTAACTAATGTTAATAGTCAAATAAATGCATGCAAAAACTGAGATTACCAGTGTACTTTTGTGATAAATTGACTCCAATTCAGAGCAGTATTTAAGGTTCACTCCTCATTTACACCAGCATGGCGATGGTCTTTGATTTTTTCCTATGTACAGATTTAACTGCATTATATTTATAAGTTTACGACACGGCTGGTGGCTCCCTTAATTAATGCTGTTGAATTAGTTTGTGCTGTTAGAATAAGTCCTGCTAGACGCAGGAGGAGCTGTAGCATTCATTTCTGTGTGCAAGTGGAAAGTGGCTCAGGGGATAAAGTAGCGCTGGATTCGCATGGGGGGGGACTGGGTGCGCGTAGTGTATGTGTTACTTCTTCTGGGCACGCCGACTTTAATGGTTCCTGCTCTTTCCCCTTGCAGACTGTGAAACCATGGGGAACGCGGAAAGCCAAAACGTAGAGCACGCTTTCTACGGGGACAAACACGCCAGCCTGGGCCGAAAGCATACTTCACGCTCGCTTCGCCTCTCGAATAAAAGTTCTCGCCGGACGAGGCACGCTTCTTCAGGAAAAATTATCCACAGGAATTCGGAAGTGAGCACCCGCTCTAGCAGCACCCCCAGCATTCCCCAGTCGCTGGCAGAAAATGGTCTGGAGCCGTTTGCGCAGGAAGCCAATCTAGAGGACTTTGGGAGCCCCATTTGGGTGGACCGGATGGATATGGGCCTGCGGCCTGTCTCTTACCACACCGATTCCTCTGTTACTCCCAGCGTGGACAGCAGCACCGTTCTCACGGCGGCCTCCGTCCAGAGCATGCCGGACTCGGAGGAGAGCAGGCTTTATGGTGACGAGCCTACGTTTCTGGCTGAGGGCAACGGCAGGCCACATCGGTATACTACAAATGGGACGAACTTCATGGAGACCGCCAGCTTCAAGAAAAAGCGCTCCAAATCCGCAGACATCTGGCGCGAGGACAGTTTGGAGTTTTCACTTTCTGACCTCAGCCAGGAGCATTTGACGAGCAACGAGGAAATCCTAGGCTTGGCAGAAGAGAAGGATGGCGAGGCGGCCCGCGGGACAGAGGCAAGCAGCAGCCCCCAGCAGCTGGTCACCTGCCAGCGCGCCAATTCTATGACTGACTTGTATTCCCCCCAAACCCCAAGTGCTACGATAAACGGAGGCCCACGAAATGCCTTTAGCGGGTACTGTCGGAATTTAATGTCCGATATCCCAGATCTGGGGAGCCATAAGATGGCATCAGTTACTGCTGAGGACGCACCTTCCTACAGTAATTATAATACGCTTCCCTGTAGGAAATCTCACTGCCTTTCAGAAGGGGCCACCAACCCGCAAATTAGCCATAGTAACAGCATGCAAGGCAGAAGGGCAAAAACTACTCAGGTAAGGCAATTTTATTCTAGGTAAAATGGAAGTGCATGACATTTGCTAAGCTTCTTTTGTAGATGGAGATATTCTGGGTTCTTCCAGGCTCTGATTTCATTCAACACCCYCTTTCCAAGAAGGGGGAACAAAGGGAACTGTAATCAGGAGAGAGCTGAGTGAAGTAGCCACAGGAACTGTCTTGCTCCTATTAATGTTCCATTCCTTATCCATAACTTCGTTGGGGCCTTTTCCAGTCTTCCATTCTCTGGAAAAGAYAAATCTGCAGTTTGCCAACTAAAGATTTTTCTGTATGTTTTGCAGTGCTGACAGTGCCTTTCTTTTCAGGGTAGCTGCCAAAACTGATCACTCCACTCGGGGAGCTCGCATGCATCAGTTCTCCCTTCTCTGCCCTCCCTGCCCCTTTTTCATCCCACTGCATGCGCATGCATACCCACCCTTCAGCTCTTATGGCTGGAAGCAAAGGAGAGCCCTGTGAGCGTTTCCTCTGCCCTCCATCAGAAATCCTCACTGGACTGAAATTTCACTGAAATTTCAAATACCTGACATTCACATCTGTCCAAGACARCACTCGGAAACAGTGCTGTCCCCTTGGAAGAGATTGGCAGTCCTGCAAGCTCTCGGGCTACTTTTGCTCATCCACTGTAAACTGAAATGTCTGGAGAAGGTGCTGCTTCTGCTAGCCATGGAGGACAGAGGAGTACCTTCATCCATTAACAGRCAACACACAGCCACGATGAGCTTTTCTGTCCCGTGCCCCTCCYACCTTCTGAACACTATCCTTGTGACCATTGTTTTGGTGGCTGCAACTGTCTTTGTTATGGTTTTGCCCTTTTTTTCTGGCTGTGCTACGTCTGATTGAGCTACACTGCACTGTCTTGTGCTGCAAACAGCATTTCTACTCGTACGTGGCAGCCTGCCCTTATAGGGGAAAAAACAGAATGGGTTACAAACCCCATCCACCTGTACAAGTCACATATGATGTATACATGCAGGCATATTTTACTCATTTYTAGTTCATTTGGCTTGCCTGCTGGACCCTCTCAGAGCAGTGCTCCAGCTGCCTAATGGAAGAGACTGTCTGTGACATCTTTCACGTTAACTACTTTCTAGCTGTGGGCATCTGCTCAGAAATATGGCCAGGGGACACAGACAGAACAGTCTGACCGCGCAGGTCAGAGCTGTGCACTAAATTGCATGGCTCAGTGGCTCCCCTGATTTTTATCGCATGTTTTAGTACATGTGTCATGCAGTGTACACACCATGCCACGTGACCCAAGGGGGAAAAAATAAAGCAGCACGTTGCATCAAGGTYGGAGGCCGGCAGGCTTGCGTCCCGCTGCCAGGCTGAGCTTCTGGCAACGCATCAGCGGTGGAGATATTAGGCTTGACAGCRTGAGTCAGGCAGGTTGCAGTGTGCCACAGTGGAGGTGCTGGGCTGTGCTGGCGCGGAGGGCGAGAGGAGCCCCCCCAGCAGCTGACGGGGTGGGTATTGGCAGGCACTAACTTGTGAGCGCGGATGGAAAGGGGTTGCTGAGTGACTTCCTGGCTGTGCTTGATCTATGGAGATATATACTGCTTCTAAATATAAAAATGACGTCCTGAAACAGATGCTGTAATATCCCACAACTGCAGCTTTGTACTTCAAAATCAGCTATGTATTTTTGGAGGTATTTTTACAGCGCTAGCATAGAAACTCTTTGGTGCTCCATTAAGACAGCATAGAATAAAAAACAAGAGAAGAATGAAAAAAAAGGATATTACTTGGAAGTCCTAAACATAGCAGCTTTCATTAAAGATTGTTAAGTGCTACTGCTGTCTCCTAGCCCTCTTTCAAGTGTATTTAAGAAAAAGAGAGCAGTGTTGTTGGTGAACAGTGAAACATTTTTTTTTTCTTCTTGATGCTTACTGCTGTTAAGAAGGTTCTTCTGAGGCACTTAGTGAAAATCATGAATTTGTTTTCCACTTTGTGAGGCCTCAGCTCTATCCTGTGAAATTGTTTCGTGGGCTGGTTTCRCTAAATGCATCTCTTGCGCTTGGAGATAGTGGCTGTAAGGAGTCTCAGCAGTGATTATTATTGCCATGAATAAAATCAACAAAATTAAAGCTTTGGAAAGGTCAAAGACTTCCAAGTCTTTAATCCTAATGGCAAGTAGTAAATACAAGGTACTTTGTCAGCAATGATTTCCATGTTAGCCAGACCTACCTTTAGGAAGTTTAGGGAAATGACTCTCATTATGTGTTTAATAAATAGAGTGAAAGGGATGTACAATCTGCACACAGAATAAAAGGATTAGTTTCTTGATGAAGCTGATTAGGCGACTTGGATGGGGTGAAGGGRAAGGAAGCTACGAATTTATCTTTGTACCAGGGCTATCTGTGCSGTCCCCAGTCCTGTAGTATCTCAGCACTTTGTTCTCCGTAACCCAGACCCACTGGTGTGAAGTACAACATGATGATTACCCTAATTTACAGGCGGAAGCTGAGACATAGAGCAGGTGGCTGTGGTGCACCATTATTGTGCTCCGTGGGTCTGCTTGGTCCGTGCCAGCTGGTACTTGGGCATGCTTGGTACATGGTAGGTGACATGCCCTGCCAGTGGTACTGCTTTGGCTCCCTCTACCCTTCTCAGTCTTTCAGAACTTTCTCATTGGGCTTCATATTCTTGGTGATCTTGCACGCTGCCCCAGAGCCTGCAGTACACAACCTCAGTTTCATGCTCTAAAAACAATTTAGTGGCCTGAGGCAAAACTTTCTTGTTATTTCTGCAATTGTGAATGTCCATCCCCTGCTCCCACCCCCCAAAATAGTAGCTGTGTTGTAGGGACTCCACACAGGTGACCCAGGCAAAGTGCAGTGTGGTGTGGATGCAGTCAGTTTTTCCTCTTTGCCCCCAGAACAGCAAGCATTCACTGYCCCTCTTTTATTTAACAATGTAGAAGAAGCTAGGGACTTTGAGAAACTTACTCAAAGTCACCTAATTTAGTCTTAAAGCAAGGATTGAGGTTTGTACCTTGATCACTGTTGCCCATCCTCACAAAGGTTTGGAATTGTAATTGCCAATGTCTTTTTCACCTTCTGAAAAATCAGTGGTGAGACACTTGCATGTTGCTTTTAGTCTCACCTGCCCTGATGCTTAAAGTGCTGTAAGATCCCAATAGCCACTTGTAAGTAGTTCTTCACTAGTGCAGTTGCCCAAGAGGTTCCTAAGAGCTGAAGACACTGAGCACATGGTAGGACTGAGACCGTGGCAATRGAACGGTGCCCTTGTATTTGATTGCTGAATCTAGCCACTGTTACATGCATGTTATGTT
Source organism: Rhea americana (assembly GCF_003343005.1). NCBI lineage: Eukaryota > Metazoa > Chordata > Aves > Rheiformes > Rheidae > Rhea > Rhea americana. The sequence continues at coordinate 1,786,144 of NW_028185373.1, forward strand.
TTGTCTAGGGGCTAAGTATTTTAGAAGTTACCAACTTCTTAAAGTTTCTGTGGTGTACTGACCACTGCTGCTGGAAAAACACATCCTTGCATGTATGACAGAAAGGTGGAGCTGGAATCACAGCCATACATGTTCTGGAATAATGCTTCATCCCATACTTTTTACAARTATGTGATTTCTATTTTAAAAAGATAAAACCCTTCTTTAATGGCCATTGTATTTAAGAGGATTTTTTAAAATTTCCCCCTCTTCCAAATTTAAACCCTAAATTGAAATGTGGGAGTCACTTTTCCTTAATTGAGAAGGAGAGCCTTTAACKCTGGAGAGACAATTATCTTCAACATGCACAGCAATTAATATTCACAGAGTGGCTTTRGGGCACCCACGCAGCCATTCTGCTTTTCATAACATTTTAACATTAAGGGTTCAGATCTGCCGAAGCCAGACTTCCCATAGAGCTCTGTTGGAATGCTGTTTGGCTTTTGGAGCTGATGTGATGTAGGTGGAAAAGCTTAATTGGCTGACATTTTCACCCATTTTTGCTTAAAGGGAGGCTAGTTCCTGTTGGCTACAGCTTGTTCTGACTGTGAGTTGTGAGATCCCCAGGATCCTGCAGTTTGCTTATTGAGATCAAGATTTTTTGAAATGGCTCTGTTACGTCCAGCTTGCAGCTAAACATCTGCCTCCAAGATCTGCCTCCATTTTCTGGTGTCTGTTCAGAGAGAGGCTTAACCTTGTCTTCCTCTGCTGTCAAGAGCCCTAATTAAAGTCTCTGGAGGGGAATTAAGGAAGGGAAACCTTGAGATACAGTTTTGTGCCATTTCCACACCTGTCTTGCCACCTGCTTGTTCCATGTTCTCCCTCTGTGGGTGATTTTTGACTGCTCTTTTCTCTAGACCCTCAAACTGAGAGGATAGAAACCTTGCATAGGGTACGACCCCCTTCTGACATTCCCACCTTTAGTACGAGAGCGGTCAAGGGGACATATCCTGCACATACAGAAGATGTTCTGGTCACACAGCGTACTGTGCTCCCTATGCTGCTGGGCCAGCAACATGTCTGTTGGTGTCTGCAGCGCATCAGTGTGAGGCAACCCCAACCGCTGCTGGTCTCCAGCTCTGCGAGCCCTGCTCCTGCCTGGCTGATTTTCATCCTGGTCAAGGTGGTGATGGCAATGGCAGCTGATAGCAAGTGGCCACTGACGTCTGGGATGCCTGCAGGTTTCCAGCACTGCTGTTTGSCTTGTAGGGAGAGAATTAGTGGTGGTGCCTGGTAGGTGTGAAGCAATGGACGGACTGTCTTTGCTGTAAGGAGTGATTGTGTTTTGAAAGCTGTATTTAGATTATGTATTCAGGTCATGATTCCAGTGTGCATTAAAATCCAAAGAGAAACACTGTCCAAAGGCAGTTCCACTTGGTGGACCTGTCCTACACAAGATGGGGTGCCTCTGTCCTCTTGTAGTGGCTAGCCCACTTGTGAGATTTGCAGGCCTGTTTGCAGTGTGTTCTGGATTATTCTCAGGAGTTTCAGCTATAGCATTAGTGTTGCAGCGGTGCAGGCCAAGGATTTTACGTAACTTTTAAGACGGAACAGCAGTAAGATGTGCTTTGACTCTGCAGGGAAAGCAAGTTCCTTCACAGCGTCTTCAGTCCAGTGTTTGTTGTGAAACTGAACAGGGGGAGAGTGAACAAATTTCCTGTCTAACTCATTTGGAAACAGCAAGTGTTTCAGTGCCAGCCTCAGACTACGTCCTTGGCGCATTAAATCCCCTGTAGTCAGATTTTCAGTTTTTTTCTATTTTTAGGGCTGTGCAGAGAGCCTGAAGGAATATGGGATTCATTAAAAAAATCCTTTATAAAAAGTTTTGCAGAATAAGATAGGGATGAAATCAAGGTTTCCATGGGAATTAGATCAGGTTGTACACAGAAACCAGTCTAAAACTAATTTAGAATATCCTTTAAGTAGACAGTGGGGGGGGCTTTTACCTTTTTTCTTAACCACCTTACAGAATTTTGTGTCAGGTTTGTGTTTCATTACATTTTGTAGGATAGCTACCCTCTAGAGAGCTGATACTTTTCTATAGAAGCTATGTAAAAATTCTTCACAAATGGTGCTCATTCATAGAGGCTATAGCCTGGGAGCATAAACAGGACCGCACTAGGTCAAATGAAAGATCCATCCAGCCCAGTACCTTGTTCCCCGGTTATTGAGTGCTCAAAGAAAGAAACTGGGGGAGTTTGGGGTGATCTTCCCTTCAGGGCAAACTCCCTAATCCCAGTGATTTGCAGCTTCCTGAGTGAGGAAWGTATCCAACACTGTCAGATCAACCTGTCCCCCATGAATTCTCTTCTCTGAATTTTCATTTTCTACTGTTGGCTTCCCACAGTATCCTGTTCACTCTCTGCATACCATTAGTGACCTTACAGGCTTCTCTTATAGCCCTCCTCAATTACCTCTTTTCCAAGTCTTCAGCTATTGAATCTCTTCTCTGATGGAAGTGATTCTGTGTTTCTGTATTCCAATTTGTAGTCTGGGAAACGTAGCTGTTTTCAACCTAAATACCATTCTTAATGATACTGACCCAGATCACTAAATCTTAATCATTTGAGTCCAGATGGAATCAAAGAGAGAAATAAAGACCATAGAATCATAGAATCGGTAAGGTGGAACATCACCTCCATGCTGATGTTCTTTATCGTTAAATTGCAGTTAATGACACATAGATTAATAAATGCCTAAAAATAAAATGTTACAGTTTTTCTGTGATAGTGTCCGTCTAGCTGTTTCATATCCCTGTTCACGCAGTTCTGTAGCACCTTTCAGACTGAGTCCTTCCGAAGGTCTGAGATGCAACCTGAGCTGCTCTCTGAACCTCAAAAAGTCAAAGATCCTCAAATTGACCGGTTTAGCTAGCCTGACTCAGGGGCTGAATCCCATGGGAGAGCACTCATCAGCCAAACCACTTTGCTGAGCCCACTGAAAAACAACCGTACTAAAAAGATATGTACAGCTATGTTTTCAGCTACTAGCCAAACAGCTGGCTGAGCGCCGGCACCAGCTCAAACCAAGGGGTGGAAGAGGGCTGGGGGGGAAGGCGTAACCACCAGTTTGTGGCAGCCCAAGCTTAAACCAGTGTAAACTGCTTGTGAATCCACATCTTTGGTGCCAGTGGTTCCTTGTGCTGGGCACCTGGATACACAGGGAGTGTTGTGGTTCTCAGTGTATCTGAATGACCAGACCCATCCGACTAGACCAAATGAGCTGTTTATAGCCTGGCTACCTGGAAGTGGATTCAGCATGAGTTTGGCAGAAAAACTTGAATAGAGGGCAAGAGGCCTTGGCTGCTGTGTCACCATGCTCCCATTCCCAGATGGATGAGATTAGATCAAGTCAGGATATTTTAAAGCAAACAGCAGTCACTCCCTTCAAAGAGCACACCTCTGCCTCGGTGTTGTCAAGGAAAGGGGCATGTGAAAATGAATGTTTTAGTCTCTGGTTGGCAAATATTTTGATCCTCTTTTGAAGATCTTAATTGTTTTTCTGCCTTTGCTTTTGGTCTGCAGCCAGTGGAAAGAAACCGGCAGTCCTGAGATCTGATATAGCTCCATTCAGTCAGKTTTTTTAAACAGCAGGACTTTGACATTTATACATTTGAAGTGCTTGTACCACTGGCAGTAATTGTATTCTCTGTAAACCTATATATGCTGTGTGTTTTTAGAAGTACTTTCCATTTAAAAATCACAGACAGGTTGCTCCAGCTGACTGACTGATGGACTGTGCTTACTTAGATGGATGCAATTTGCAGTAGTGATCCTTTCCAATGAAGCATTCTGCTGAAACGTTTCTTTTGAGAGTGCTTCAGCAAGCGATCCTGTGACTAGTCATCATCCCAAATGGCAGACGTTTCCCCGCTCCCTTAAGTTACATGACTGCTCAGGTGAAACCTCCCAAAAGACATATTTTGATTTCAAGGTGCTGTTCCAGGCATTCTTTTCCTCTTTCCCTCTTCTACCCGCTTGGTTACATTTCTTAGGAAGAATTGCCTCTTCTTGGCACTGAGTGAACAATAAGTAACCTAATCCTGTATTTTACTTTGAGGATTTTGGTCAAGCATGTTGCCATTTATTTAACTTGAGCGTGGTCAGGCTGTTTGCATTAGTTTATGGTTAGCTCAGTCCCTGTAGAACCTTTCTTCGTCTGGGTGGTCTACTGGGATAAAAGCAGGATAAAGTTTTGTGGAGTCCTTAGCATGTCATTTGGGAACTGAGGGATTAAATACTGCAGTGCTCAAGAACTGTGAAACTTCCTCCCGCTGCTGGAGGACCAAAAACGAATTTCCACCGCGAATCTGGACAGGTGTCACAAGTTGTGTATTAAGGTTCCGTGTGCTGGGACCACACGGAAAGACACTTTACTGGATTATAGTTTGATTCTCATTCATGGTATTATATACTTTAGCCCCCAAAAGTTAGTGCTAAAGTCAGGCAAAAGCTGGTTTGTTCAGATCCCATGGTAGAGCTTCGAGCTGTTTCTTGTTAAGGGGTTTGTTGTCCTTTAACGGTGTATTCTCTAATGGACATGGATTTCTCTCTCTCTCTCTCTCTCTCTCTTTTTTTTTTTTTAATTAAGGAAAACCAAAACATCATCCCACTTCCCCTTCCCTAATACTTTAACTTTCAGAGATGCAAGAGTAACTTTTCAAATATGAACAGATTGCAGACTGATGCCACAAAATTGTCATGAGTTGGTAAAGAGCTCCAAACTAACTTGAAGAGAAGGTTAAAGCTGTCCCTGCTATTTTACTGCACTTTTGTGGAGGACAGTTTCATTTGCAACATTTTTCTGTCTGTACAGCCTTCACTAAGACTTACACTGTGCASATTCACAAAGAAGTTCTGAAACCAAAATGCACTGAAATCCATTCCTTAATACTCTCTGAGGGAATGCACGATATTGCCCAGAAACCTGTGACTGTGGCATAAACTGTTCAAGATAGGAATGAAGCTTACTGCTAGAAGAACTATCTAGAGGTCTGGGTTAGTATTATTTTGTCTTGAGTAAATTGCAGTTCAGAGAATCACAGCTAAAGTTCTGCTTGCTGATTAAACCACTCCAAGCAGCTTTAATAGTGTRTATATGTGGGGTTTTTAATTCCTTCAAACACATGAAGGACTGTTGCACCACTGTTGTGACTGCACAAGGGGCAGGAACCAAAGCTGCTTTTATATATCAGTATCTGATCTCCTTGAATTCCCAAAGTGTCAACTCAGTGTCTCTTTCTGGTATCCCCATACAAAGCATAGCTGGCTTGTAAGTGTGCCTCGCCGGACCTCGGAGCCCTCCTAGGAAGTGTAAACCCGTCAAACAGAAAACTCCTTTGGTTTGCTCTGCATTGCTCATGTTGATTTGTACCTATCAACTTATTTCTCTAAAGCCTCCTAGCAATCCAGTATAGCCCGACTAAGTCTCATATAGTATTGCCCTGTTACACACAGGCCTGTAGATACCTTCTAAGCATTCTTCAGTATCAGCTCCCAATGTCCAGCTGATGTTCGTTATGGTACTAGCAGATCTCATTCATGTAATTCTTATAATCCCTCTGACTTCATAGTGAATTGTGTGGACATGATTCAGTATGATTTTAACAATTTTCAAACCTGTATTCCTCCCAGAGAGAATGAGCTATTGAGCTGCTTTTGTGTTCTCCATTGCAACCTTAAAACCATTTCTCCCTATCAGGTTTAGATGAAATTTATAAATGGTCCAGCTTCCTGGAAAGTTTTGACTCTTTTCAAGACAGGTAAGTGTAGGTTAACAGATGATCAAGTYACTCTGGTGAAAGGATTTCATTTTGATTTGGAGAAAATTGTACCTAAACAGAACACCTTTACCACTGAATGATGATACAATTAGCACTGAACAGAAAAGAAAAATAGTATAAGGACAATCTTTTTCTATATAGGAGATCCTGTATAGAGATACCAGGCATATAAAAGCATGCTAACTTTAAGGTTGTTTAGCTATTCTGTTTTAAGTTTATTCTGTGGTGCTTGCCTAACTAGCAATCAGACAGGTTATGYGCAATTTCAGGATGTTGCTGAATGTTCACAGCTAATTGCTGTGTTGCTAAACGGKACAGAGGAACTGAGAATTTGTGTCTTCTTGAATGGAGCTCCTTCCAAGAAAGAAAACATTCTGGCACCTTTTACTAGCCAGTAATTTCAATCTAATAGTTAATTTAGAAAAAAGTATTATCCAAGTAAGGAATTGTTTATATTAGAGAAGTAAGAGTTTTCCTGCTAAATTGGTCCAAGGTGCCTAAAATGCCCATGAATCACTGCTATCAGTCAAGCAGAAGAAAGTGATTCACTAGTGTATTTAGCAATGCTTTTGGTGGAAAGTTTGATAAGTGCATAGCTATTGTAAGCACTCTGAATGTTTCCAGTCATGAGCCAGAGTGTTTGGGGAAGATTTTTCCCATCCAGTGGCCTCTTGCTAACAGAGGCCAGTACCAACTGTGTTCAAAAAGCTGACAAGCACTCTTGGAACCTGCCCCCAAAACTTTTCATCTGATCCTCACCAGCTGAAGRTTACCCTTTTTCTCTAGTATAAGGGCTTTTGTATATTGTCTAAATCTAGCAAGCATTTTAAACAAATGTGACCATAGTGGGCATCCAAAGGTAGTTACCTCACGAGAGTGCAGAAGGTAGAGCACCGGTATGTTAGCCTTGTATAGCTTGTGTTATACTCTTCTTTCCCAATAGCTTGCTTTGCATGAAGCCCCGTGTTTATGTGAGATCTAAAACATATATTTAAGTGGGTTGCAAATGCTTCTACTAATATTTTACACAATTGGTTTATCAGTAAAATTGTATTTGATGGGGCTGTGATAATTCCACTTCATTATGCTGGGCTGTTATTAAGGCTGCTTTAGCTGTTCTGGCATGTAGCCTTCTTGCTGGGCCTCATTTCATTGCTTTTAATAACGACAGCATTCAATCTGCCTCTAGTTTTTAACTCTGCGGTGCATCCATCTGGCCCAAGGCATTCCACCTTTCACTCCTATTTCATTCCTTCTCTGTGTGATAAATTACTRTCTGCTGAACTTCTTTTCATAAACTCTGGATATTTACAATCAATAGGATAGCACTGTCAATRTAAGAAATGATGCCACAACTTCATCATCTTCAACAACAGCAGGGGTATAGGATTTTGATGAAAGTTGCATTATCAGTTGCTGCTTTGCTATCAGGGCAATTAGATAATGTGGTACAGTCACTAGAGCCTGTTTAGTTCTCTTTAGCCAATAGTGTTTATGCTATTTTCTCCCTGCACTTTATGTAACAATATTAAATCAAAGCCACAAAGCCTCTGTTTATTCAATTTGTCTTCTTCATGGATTAAGACCTGTTCTGTTTGGAAAATTCCAGGAATTAGTATTCCCATGGCTTCCATGATCGGTCTTGGGTGAAATGCTTTTTTTTGCTGCATGTTTTCTACTTTGTGCGATCAGTTTAATGATTTCCACCTCCCTCTTGCTTTACACTCCAGCCCTCATAGGCCTGAAGTTAGGTAAACAGCAGCAGGAAGCCTAAGGGGCAGTACAAATTTTAGTTCCAGTCTTGCTTTTGGTTCCTGTGATACTCTCTCTGGGCAAATATGTTCCTCTGCTTGGACACAGCYGTTTGCCAGGCTGAAACTATAAAACATAGGATCTCTGGCAAGGTGCARAATACTGAGTTCAATGTCCAGATTGTTACACAGAGTTAAATAATTTTTTTWWAAAAAAACAGTGAAATGAAAAGGAGCCCCTTGATGATAGCCATTTGAATTCCAGAGTAATTTGCTGRTGATTAGTTATAGTCTGCTTGTAATGTCCCAAACTCCAGGCTTCAGAGATGTGCAGATCACAGTGCTCAGATGTCTCCCAGCTCCTGCAATGTGGCTGGCACATGCCAGTCTGGATCCTAATGGGCGGCTACAGAGACTCTGGGCAAGAGTGAGAGAGGTGAATTTTGAAGCCTGGGCAGTGCCTGTAACTAACTGTTGACCTCAGAGCCTTTACCTGGGAAGTCCTTTCATCCAGGAGTGAGATCTTTTCATTAGAAAGCTCTTGTGGCATATCCTGTAATGGCAGCAGAGCAGTAATAGGTCTTCCTTGGAGGAGACATTGCTGTCGTCTGTGGGGCTCTTTGAGAAATGGAGCAGGAAGCACAAGTAATTCTTAAACAGGAGTACGTGGTGTTGYGTTTGCGTCTGGGCAGTACCCTGTGGTGGCCAAATCAGTAGGAGCACTGAAGGCTGGATCCCAAAGCCAGGAACCCCTATCTCCATCGATCTCGGCACTGGAGAGCAGCACTGCTGACAGTGCTGGTGCCGTTTGGGATACTTAATCTCAAGCATCCTAGTTTGAAAGTTTGCCGAAGTAATTTTGTGCCCCCGGTGATGGCTAAATCAAATCCTTCTACTAGATATTGCTTACCTTGGAGTATTATCCATTCAGCCTCGGCATATTTCTGAAGAAGCATAATACTGAACCTCTCTTAACTTTCTGCTGAACTCTTTRATTGAATGCCTTTCAATGTGCAGATTACAGCACCGTGAGATGGCCACAGCAAATCCAGTCTGATTCTTGAGAGCTTTTCATACTGTCCAATGAGAACTGGCTGACATAACAGCACGAACTCAAAAAGTCAAAGACCTGTGTAATGAATACTCTTAACCCTACTAACCCTTACAGCAATCATCGCATACAGCAGACTTCATAAAGCGCTAATCTCACTGAATGCTACGTTTCATAATTCATGAACATGAACAGTATTAGCAGGCTGTAACTTTTGAACCATTCTGGCCTTTGTATACTCAGGCACTCATCCTACCAAAGGGCTTGAATCGTTTGGCTAGCAATCTCCGATCGAGAGATTTAAGAGAGGAAAAGGGAGTGCAGAGAGCAGAGGAAGATTAGGGGCGCAGCTCTATCAGTATGGTGGAAAGATCTTTTGACCCATCCAAGCTRTCACTTGCATTATGGAAAGATTATAAAGATTTTTGCAAAATGCACCAGAATTTAMGCACTTGACTGTAGATAACATTCAMTCTTTGAGTTTTCTGTCTTCCCATTTTTCTGTAAATTGGAAGCCATTATGCTCTTACATGAGTTACTCGCTATAATCCCCACTGGGATGGAGAAACCGAGGCAATTAATGCTGTGTCTCATCAGRGTTACGCAAGCAGGCTGTGTCACACTGAGTGCTAGGAGTCCTGAGACCCTGCATTTCAGCACAGTCCCTAAACGCCTCCAGGTAGACTTTGAGTTTTGAAAAAATGCTCCACATATGCTGAAAAAAACCAGGAAGGTTACTGGCTGGTTTACAACTCCTATCTCCTTCAAGTCTGTGGGTCTGCTTTAGTGGCTCTCTTTTTCTTTCTTTCTTTCTTTTTTTTTTTTTTTTTGGAACAAACTAATTTTAGATGACAACTTTAAACAGGCTTTCTGAGAGTTACATAAGGTAGGCTTTTCAAATTAAGTCTGTATTTTCTATATAGCATGGAGAAAATAATTACTAGAAAGTTATTGATTAAATGATTTATCTAAAATAAAAATCTCAAAACCTCAAATAATTTTTGTGGCCACAGTTACATAATATTCACTGCAAAATGCAAATTTGTTTATGCTATAAGAGTGACACACTTTTTCCCTTTTAAAAAGGGTGTCAATTTTGTAGAGAAGCTGCAGAGGGGGGAAAAAAAAACCAACCCAGAAAACAAATGCAAAAAGCAGTCATTCTGCTTATATAACCATCCTGGTAAACATCATGGACCCGACTCCGTTCTGTGGTGCTCCGGTTTTAGGCTGAGGGGACTCTCTCGACAGAGACGCAGTTACTCGGGTTTGTAAGCGTTGCGAGTGTATAGCTATCTGCCGGTCGTGGCTCCCTGACCGGGGTCACAAAGCAGTGTTACGGCCCCATCCAGCTTTTTGTGATGAGTGCTAAAATTCACTCCTGGCACTGTTGTGGAAACACTGGTTTCTGAGCAGTGCTAGTTCTGCTCCCCAAACATCCGTGGTTTGCGGTGTTGTAAGAAACGGGAAGATAATTGGCCTCCAAAAACAAGTGCATTGGAACAGCAGGAAAAAAAATGTGTTGTTAYGAAACCTGCTCTGTAGGAGTAGATCATTGCACTTACAGGAAACCCTGCTCAACTCATTCAAATGCAGTGGGAGTAAAGGAATATTGGCCTGTCCGGAGCAGCTTGTCTATCGGCTATGTGTTACATTAAATAACCAGACTGACTAGGATAACTGTGTTCGCTGAGCGGGGAAGGAAGTGGTTATTCTTCCAGCTGGACGCCAAGTCTCCCTCGAGAGGTAGCATTTATAAGGAACTAGCTCATCCATTGCAAATTAATGCCTTGTAAGTTAGTCAAATTCAGGAACATAAGCCCCCCCCCCCAACCCCCGGTTGCTTCATACAGCTCTTGCGCCACAGGAGGAGGAAGATTTCCAGCAGAGCTTGGTGGAGGGTTTCTTAGTTTCTGCAGAGCAGCTCTTGGTCCATAGACTTGTGCTTGAATTGATGCCTAGAAGTTAGTTTTCTCTCAAATTAAGTATTCCATTCTGCCACCTCTTTTCAAAGTATCCTCTTTTTTCCTTAAAAAAAAAAATGTAAATCAAGCACCAGCCTCTTTCATAGGAGTGGCAGAGGCTGAAATTCCTGTTGTTTTGGCTGCATTTCTTGCCTCTTTGCATCTTCTTCGCTGGCTCCCTTTTCTTCCAAGCGTCAAACATGAGATACGTTTCTCCACTGAGGAGACTTGGTCTTTATTAGGCTGCTATTCTTAGTCTGAGCTGCCTGTCTGTCAGCTGCTGAGCTGCTCCAAGTTGCTGCTCAGCATTTTAAGACAAGCTGCAGTTGATGACAGCGAACCCGAAAGTGCCTCTTTAGGCAATAGCCGGCACTTGCACGCCACCCTCCCAAATCTCAATTCTGTTGTGTCATCTCCTTTCTTGCTCAAGCTGTCCATATTGTCTTCTGATTCTTCAGCTGCAAGTTCTCGCAGACGAGGAGATGTCTTCTGTTCCTTTTGTATTTTTGCAGGGGCTCTTGCAATAGGATTCTGGTCTGTCGTAAGACTTGGGATGTGGAGATAACACAGACAGAAATAATTTCAAATACGTTAACTTCTTTGGAGAAAAAAGTACCTTTGCAGTTATGTAATTTGCAAATGACAGTCTTGGAATATCTAAAATGTATCTTCAGCTGTAGGTGTACATGCACAATATCAGTGTTTTCTTTTCAAAATGTGTAGGTTGGTTGCTACTTTTCCTGACACTGTCAGTTTTTGCTACCATATGTTCTTCTTTTGCAAAACCTTTAGCACTGTTAACTTAGCCTAATGTAAACAGATGAAGTTACATGTTATATTCCAAAATACTAAGGCTGTAGAGGCACCTCCTGAAATTACACTTGTGTTTAGTCTTTCCTAAACTATGCTGCAAGTTCTACTTGCCTTACTTTTTCTTCCACTTGTTTGTCTTCAGAWGAAAGATATAAGGAATTTCCAGTGCCAGAAAAAATAATACTGTGAAAAAATGTGTTATGACTTGGGAATTTCAGATTCTGTTGGTGTCTCCAGACATCAGGCTTTGTCAGGCAGTGCATGGCAGTCTCTTCATCTGATGTTGTCTCTTTCTTGTAACTAGGATGTAAACGCAGGTGAAGGGAGCGAGTTCACTGACAGCGGGATTGAGGGAGCAGCCACAGATACCGACCTCCTTTCTAGACGCTCCAATGCTACCAACTCCAGTTACTCTCCGACGACCAGTCGAGCRTTCATTGGCAGCGATAGCGGGAGTAGCTCAACAGGTGATGGCCATCGCCAGGGCGTGTACGAGAACTTCCGCCGGGAGCTGGAGATGAGCACCACCAACAGCGAGAACTTGGAGGAGGCCGGCTCTGCCCTCAGCGATGAGCAAAGCAGTGGTACCCTCAGCTCCCCAGGACAGTCCGACATCCTCCTGACGGCTGCCCAGGGCACGGTACGGAAAGCCGGAGCTCTGGCAGTGAAAAACTTTCTGGTGCACAAAAAGAATAAGAAAGTGGAGTCGGCCACRCGCAGGAAATGGAAGCACTATTGGGTTTCCTTAAAAGGTACAGAGCGAACGTGCAAGTGTTCCTTCAAATAGGCATCCAAGTTGTCATGTGGGATATATATTAATGCAGAATTTGGCCCATAATTCAAAGTCTGGAGGTTGTAAATATGATTTAGTGTTTAAATACTACCGGTTTACAAAGACAGGCTCCAGTTCTACAAGGGGCTGTATTTATAGCAGCTGCTTGGGGGCCTGAATGTGTAATGAATTGTTTTCCATCTAAGACAACTACACATATGCTGTTCCCCCCCCATTAAAAAGCAAGATAAAGAAACCAATAGCGTAGCTTCTTAACAAAGGCTGCCGTGAATTTCAATATAATTAATAAGAAGTATCAGGAAATGTCCCTTATTTTTCAGAGTAGGGTTTTATTTAATGGTAGGTGACAGGCGCAGATTGTGCCCTGCGTGTAGTCAAAGTCATATGACTGTGCTGCGACTGAAGCAGGGTTCATACCATACCACAAATCCTACTGGCACCATCTAGGATAGCTTCTCTGGTCACTGGATATTTTCCTTTAGGAAGCATGTCTACTGCTTGCTGATAAACTAAATAACCTGCTGCAGCCAGCACGGATCAGATAATTGAAGTTCACTAGAGACGATGGTGGCTGCCAGTGTGCGTTCAAGCAGGAGACCTRTGTTTGTGCACCTTTCTACAGCGCTTAGTGCTGTTGGTTTCTGATTCTCCAACGCTTCTATCTGATTCAAGGATWAAAAAAAAAAAAGACAGGAGAGTTACAGCACAGCATGAGACGTGGAGAGAAAGCTGTGGTTTGGTCATCAAGACTGGCCTGAGACTTAGGAGACTTTGACTCTGGTTCTCCARCTCATCTGCTGCATGTGGTGGGCAGTCACTTCAGCTCAGAGCGCTCTGCCCTCCCACTGACTTCYGTAGCTTTCCAGGCCACCAATTCTTTTCTTTCTGTATCTTTACAGATTCTGGTAGGATGGTGCTGATTTGGGGTGTGAGTACTTGCAAATGCAAATGAGTATTAAGGGAGCAGCAAAGATTACGGCTGGCCTCTGAAAGCAGCCTCCAATTAATCTTTGTGTAGCAGCAAAATGGAAAGCAAAGTTTGCCGTAACTGGGACCTTCCTTTTCCCAACTACAACTGACTTGATCTGTGATTCAAGTAGGAAAGTGTCAGAAGAGGGCGCAGCACCAGGCCACATACCCTGATACAGATGGTATTACCCAAAAGTTTAGAAGGCTGAAAGCCCTGYCCTTCCTGCAGAGCGTTGGAAGCAGTATTGTAATACTAAAAAGCATGGTGTGTGCCAGCTCTTCCCATGTCGGAGGGACTCGGGAAATAAATAAATAAAWAAAWAAAGCCAGCTTGGCCGGGTGAGAGGRTAGAGGGAAGCCCTAATCTCCTTGGAGCGGGGACCCTGTGGCAGGAAGGTCTTGCTGTGAAGGGCCGGTAAACAAAGGGCCATCTGGAAGGAAAAACGGGAAGGATGAGCAGAAAGGCAATGTTATTGTAAAGCACTTTGACTCAACTTGAGTGTTTGCTCTTTAGATTGCTGTGCCTTTAATAGTGTCAGTATTTAAAAGAGGCTTTGAAGTTAACAGCTGCTTTTGTTTGTCTGCAAATAGTTTTCTGAGAGGCTGAGCTGACTGGGAAACAGTGCAACACTTTGCACCAAGAGGACTCTCTTCAGTGGGAGAAGATCAGTGTGCCAGGTTTAATTTAAAGCAGTGTAGATGATGGTGAAAGGTGGGAGAAAACTGAGGCAGAAAAAAAGGAGACCTAAGGCTACAGATTTGCTACACCTTTTTTCCAGAAAATCATATTGTAAAGGTGATTTTGTAAAACAAGTAGGTTGTATGCTGTCCTCGACTAAAACGGGGTTTTGTTTTCGACTGTGTCACCGTGAGTCACCGCTGAAACCTTATCATAGAATAAGGATTTGTTTTGTTCCTTCTTTTCTTTTTTTTTTCTTTTTTTTTTTTTTGATATGTCAGTCTTCTAGCGAGCACAGCTCCTTCCAGACCATTTTTCTTTCAGTTATTCATCTGCATCCAGTAATTAAAAAACTTGATCTTTGCCTTCAAGGGACTGCAGTAAGTAGCAGCTGCAAGAGGCTCACACAAGGCAGTTTAGGTTTGCCTTCGGGCTCGTCTGCTCTGCAGGTCTGGCAAGGCCAGCTCGCAGCTGCGGACTCTGCGAGGGAAGCTGCACTGCCATCCTTGCTTTGGTCACCTTGGTGGGACAGGATGGCCTGAGAGCCTCCCTGTAGAGATTTGTAATGCTTTTTCTTAGCCTGAGCTGCACTTTATCACTCGCGATCTTCTTGGCTCATGGCGCCCTGTTTTACCAGTCTCAGGGCAAACAAAATGTCCCTGCRGAAGGTGCACCACGTACCTTGCTGTGTGCCAAGGTGCTCCCCTGTGGCGTGGAAATTGCTGGGTTGTAGGGCCGACTRGACTTCTGCTCCTGGTCTCGACAGYGAGGCTGAAAAACGTGACCGGGTCCCAGCAGATTAAGTGTTCTTYCTCATCCCTGTGGCAGTTGTAAGGATGATTTGTGCTCCTGATTATTAGCACTGAATAGACATGGGATGGCTGTTGCGTTTAAATGCGTTGCTTGCTAATATCTAATTGTCTTTCTTAGGMTGTACGTTATTTTTTTATGAGACTGATGGCAGATCGGGCATTGACCACAACAGCATCCCAAAGCATGCCGTTTGGGTGGAAAACAGCATAGTGCAAGCGGTGCCTGAACACCCCAAGAAGGATTTTGTTTTCTGTCTCAGCAATTCACTTGGGGATGCATTCCTCTTTCAGGTTGGTTGTGTTTGTATGTTTTATGTAGTTCTCTTTTTCTCTCTTTTGTTCATCTTGTTCATCTCACAGACCAAGCAGAAAATCTTAGCTCTGTTTCAAATCAGTGGAAAAATCCTGCTGACTCCAATAGGTTTGGGATTTTCCTTGGGCCAAGTAAGAGGAAGGATGCAATATATTCCATAAATGCCACTCAAGAGACCCAACACCAAATGTGAAGCACTGTCAAATCTGCTGTTTTATTGCCTGACTGGATCCTCCGTGTGTAGATGGTTGAACTTTGCTGTTAATTCCTTGAGAAATATTGTTACATTCCCTGTAAGAAATCAGGAATTTTGTATTGATTGACAGTGTGGTTATAACACACAGATCAGGCCACCCATCATACAGAACACATGGTGGTGCCTTAAATGTGCTGTAACACTAGCTGCATCTTACAAGAAACAGATATCAAAGATAGGACCTTACAGAGAGGCTGGAGGGGTTTACATGACCAAAAGGTGTTTGAAGTGCGAGAGAGTGTTTGGAACTCCAGATGTTCTTTTCATTTGCAGTGGCTGTTCACAATGCGGTTGCCATCTAATCAAATAGACATTAATCAGGATTTTGCTGTTGTCTGACAGCAGACTGAAATGGTGTGTTTTTTTCTTTTTTTAAAATCAGAAAATAGAAATGTCTGTCATTCACAGAGTACCTTTTTTTAAAGAAAATCCAGAATTTATATCAAACTTTAGCTAATATATTTCACTGCAAAATATTTCTGCTTTTTGGTTACTACTGTGTTCCTTTCTTACTGCTAATTCTCACTAGTCAASATTAACATTCTTTTATTTGTAATTGCTAGTCTGTGTTGAGGTAGTTCTGTTTCCTCCTCTTTTGATCCAGTTTTCTTCACTGGAGGAATACCTTATTTATTTCGCTTTCCAGTGACAATGTATTTAGAATGTCTTGCCTTCTTAAGCCACAAGCTATTCCATTGTAGGCTGTGCCCCCTGCCATCACTCTCATACTCCAGAACAAATTCTCTAGGTGACCCTGCTGAGCGGGGAGGYTGGACTAGACGATCTCCAGAGGTGCCTTCCAACCTTACTGATTCTGTGATTCTGTGAAATTTTTAATAGTATGTTGTCTCATTGGACCTCTCATCTGTTAGAAAAAAAGGGGCTAGAGTCTCAAACTAGAGCAAAACAGAACAGGTTTACTGACTCAAAGTGGTCTGGTTTACATCCTTGAAGATGCTGAGTATCTGACTGTACACTGGAAAAATATATTTTTTGTGAACCTCTGCCACTTCAGTTTGATTTTTTTCCTCAGTTCATAATGGAATGCTATGCTGCTCCTTTTTCCTTCATCCCCTTCTCTGAGAGGGTAAATGTATTTTGCCACCTGGAGAGCTTCATTCAGGAAGTAAGCGTGGTTGCTTATGGACTCAGCATGTATTTAAAAGGCCATAGTACTGCATCACCTCCTGATCTACTGATAAGAATTATAAATTCTTTTACTTATAGTTTTCTAAGGAAAAAACCTTCATTCTCATAAAATTAATGTCAATGGAGGCTAAATACTGGAAAGGTCACATTCAGTACATTTCTTTTGTGGCAACATTGGGCTTTATTCATTAAGAGCTCTGTGTCATTATGTCATGGGTAGATTTTCATCCAACTTTGTGGAAAAGAGTAAAAGTGAACCTTTTCAAATGAAAAACAATAATTTATGTTGCCTTGTGGAAATCTCCTCTGTTGTGGAACCATGCAACTCTAATGAAGCAGAAGCAGAAGAAAAAGAAAAAGAAGGGATGGATCTGGGGAGAAAGGAAAGAGACCAGCCATAATGGTGGAAATAATGTGCGAGTTATTTTGCTGYAGGGCTTGCTCTGATGGATGCAGAGCAGCTGAGCATGTGTATGTTCAGGGGTGTTACTTAGTTACTAATGTTTTTCACATATAGCACACTTAACACACTGTTGTAGTAGCTGTTGTGTTGAAAAGACACCACAGAGGGCTATTTCTATCCTATGGAGACTGTGTAGTTAGGGAGAAAAACAAGATTGCTTTGTAATGTGTACAAATACCAGGCATCTTGTAACAATCCTTCCCATTGCATTGCATCTAGAGACATCATACACCTCCTACATTATGATTCCTTGCTCAGTCAGTTCTTATCATGCCTACACAAATCCATTACTTGCAAATGTCACATGCATTTTCCAGAAGCTCAGAGCAACTTGTGACACCTCATGCTTATATATCAGATGTTTGCAGCCTGTTTACATGGTCCTTCCCATTGAGAAGTAGAGTGATTCCCCTTGCCCACACATCTACCAAAAAAGTCTTCAACTCTCCTTTTCAGATTTTTTTCCCTCTCCCCAGAAAGCCCAAACAAGAATTGAATCTAAGGACTTACAGATAATGCTTTAAAGTGGAATAAAATAAAAATATGACCTCTTGCTGTTATGAATTTGCTAGGAGTTAACAGAACATGCCATCTCATTTCAACTCCAGTGGTACTCTCTTCCATACAAAGAATGTCTTTATAGCTGGTGGGGCGAGATTCCRCCACCTGACTTTACCCAGGCTGTCTCTTACTCTGCAAATAATGTCTCTAATTTCAGCAGAAACTCCTCAGCCAGGAGGGATCAACRTATCTTCAGCAGTGACAGTAAGACATTGGAACCCACATTTATTAATGAGAGCTGGTTTGTATTATTACCTGGATAGTGAGCCTGTTAAATTTAAGCATGGGGCCAACTGAAGACACAAAAACAGGATGGAAATTATCAGTCTTTTCATTGTAGAGCCTACCTTCTCCTTAGGTCTTCTAACCTCAGTTAAGGAAACTGATGTCATTGTGGGACACATGTGCCTCACCTCTTTCAGTCCCACAGAAGTTATGGGAGCATCAGTTTGGAGTTTGGCCTGTGTGTAAGAGATTTTCAGAATCAAGCTTCTATAGGAATCTCTCCTTAGCTTTAGTGAGCTGCATCCTTTGCTGTCAATTGTGACTGCTAGGAGAGCAATGAGGATGACCTTCTTCATCTGTGATAGCAACTGGAGAGTCATACCGTGCTGTCTATTTATAGATCAGCTATCGTCAGAAAGTTTAATTAGAACAAGGTGGTTTGRCACCTTGTTACTTTTTCAGCCATAAGCCAAATACCAGTGTGATTACTGATGAAGGTTGACACTTGGAGCAAGTATGCTGCAACACTGAGTTGGCTGTAAATTTTGTTTTACAACCTACTCTAAAGGGCTGAGGTTTAGTAAGAAAGCTAAGAAGATTTGCTTTTTATTTTGAAAGGCTGGAAAAGGAATGCTTTGAAGTATTTTTCTTTCTGTGTCAAAAGCCTCTAATCAGAATAGTCCTCTTCCAGAAAAATACACTGGTATCCCATGCACCAGCTAAATATCTTCACTCTTCCCAAACTGTCACACACATGCTGAGGGAGGGACAGTACAAGAGCCATAAAAATTATGAGAGCCTGCCTTTAACAATACAGGTCATTTTCAAAGTACTTTGACATCTTCAGAAATGGGAAGGTTCTTTATATGTGCATCGTAGTAAAGCTAGTAGTAGATATCATGGGCGTGTGTTAGGCCTTTGATTTATTATTAACTGTTGCATGCCAAAAAAATCTCTCCATACCGGRGCATTCTCTGCCTTAAGGAACTGGGAGTCTAGAAAACGTCATTAAATGATGAGCTACAAATTATGACAGCATTACATTGAACAAGCAAGGTAATTCTTAAGCACTTACTGGGAAACACTATACAGCTGCAAGACACAGATATAGGTGTAATTGTAAATGCTGACTGCCTGATGCTGAGCTAAAAATGACCTGCCTAAGAATGATTTTTTATATTACTTCTCTTATAAGTGGATTTAAGGCTTTGATTCTTAAGATCAAAGGGAAATCAAACTCCTTGGAATTGCATTTGTTAATCTCTAATAAATTTTAAAGAGAATCCTGACTTTTTTTCCCCCTTTTTCCCTCTCTTCAGACCTCTAGCCAGACAGAGCTTGAGAACTGGATCACTGCAATCCATTCAGCTTGTGCAACTGCGGTGGCAAGGCAGCATCACAAAGAGGACACAGTCAAACTTCTGAAAACAGAGATAAAAAAGCTAGAGCAGAAGATCGATATGGATGAGAAAATGAAGAAAATGGGTGAAATGCAACTCTCCTCAGTAACAGACTCCAAGAAGAAGAAGACCATCCTGGATCAAGTAATCTTGCTTGCTTATGTGAAATAGGCCCCCAGCAAATTATTAAGGCCTTCTTCAGATTAGCTGTGGCTATGTCAGCTCCCTCTCTGCCGTATATGTGTGCTGGCAGAGCACCCAAGTGTAGGTGGGATGTATGCTGGCAGGAGAGTGGTGTCAGCTGCCCTRGTGGCACCACTTCTCCAAGCGACGTATCCTAAGGTAGAGCACAAGTGCTCTTCTCCTGGCACAGCTGCCTCCACTTGTGGGTTTGGCTAGCATCAGGGATGTTAAGTGAGGGCTTTAGGGGAGGGAAAAGCCTGCCAGGCCACAGTAGCAAAATGTCCTAGAGAGGAGCTGGTCATAGACCAGCAAATGCTGCTGTCCTGTTGTCTGAAGTGTGGAAGAGGTTGCTTCTTCACTGGCAGATGGGTTGAAGAAGTGTTCCCTGGTTCCTGTTTGTTGCGAGAGTCGGCCTTGCCTTACGGCTGCCAACCCTCATTGCCTCTTGTGACTGGTCCTTCCAACTTCAAGTGGACAACTTGGTTGCATTTGAGAAGCAGCAAGCCTAGAGCAGATGTCTCTCCCGCTGTCACAGTGGCACCTTATTTTAGGAAACTAACATACGGCGCCTGCTTCATTAGTTTGTAGCTCTTCTACCCTGGCTGCCAAATGCACTTGGAATGCAAACCGTGGGGAATGGCGGGGGCCTTMGTGTGCTACGCTAAAGAGATTTTGTACCCCCTAGAAACCCGTGAGAAGGGGTGGGAGAAGGGAGAGAGACTTTACCTCTGTTCAAAGGGCTTGTTCAAAGGCTGTCAGTCACAGCAAGAGGATAGAGCAGTCTCTCTGTTTATGTAACTCAATTTTTCAAAACACTTAGAAACTGTTTCCTATCAGCAATTTGAATTATTTAARTAAGCCCTCACATGGGCTGCTTATAGTGCTCTTCCACTGATAAGATTAATTATCCCCAGTGTGCTTCACTTTTTCAAGTATAATAGCAAGCTGCGTTGATTCTTACAGCAGTGCTGCTGTTGCGGCTGCTGATCCAGGGTGCTCTGTTTGTGGAATCTGGGGAGTTTTGGTATTTTTGTTTCTCAGATGCCCTTGATGCATGAAAGAAGCCTCTTAAGGGACTGCTCAGAAGAAATCCTGGAATACAAAGAAAATCAAAAATGGAATTTTAATCCTATTAATTAGCATTATATCAGAGGAGCAGTTGTCCCATGAGAAAACTTCTGCCATGAACACAAGAAAAAGACTTTATTTTCCACTTAATGACAACTTTTTTAGAAAAAGTGGGGTAAGGAGGGGAGGGAAGAGTGAGGAAGAAGGGGAATTAAGGTTTCTTGTTCTTTGAAAATGAGATCAGCATTGGTAAAAGAGATATATTAGTGGGAACAGTAACATTTTTTCAAGATGTTTATCACAATGTTCTTCCTCATCTCTCTTTCTCTTTTCCTGCATCTCACTCCTCAATCTTTGTTGTATGTAGATCTTCGTTTGGGAGCAAAATCTTGAACAGTTCCAGATGGATCTATTTCGGTACCGCTGTTATTTGGCTAGTCTCCAAGGAGGGGAGCTCCCAAACCCTAAAAGACTGCTTGCTTTTGCCAGTCGTCCAACTAAAGTTGCAATGGGCCGCCTTGGAATCTTTTCAGTCTCTTCGTTTCATGCACTGGTAAGTTTGAACAGAGGCCAGGGGTCATCTTTGCCAACCTGCAAACGGCTTCATGTGTTCAACAGAGAGGTTAAGTCAACCAACAGCAGTCTGTTTCTGTAGGGTGAGCCCTTACCTTAGCACGCAAATTCTGCCTCCTGTGCATCTTGGATGTAAACTGAAAAGCAGATGCTTGCAAGTCCTGGCCTTATGAAAGCAGAAGAACCATGTTCCTCATAAAAAAGTGATTTTGAATTTCCAGTTCTGCACTGTAAACATGCTTTCTATAAACAGATCTTCCTGTTACAAGGACAAAGGCTCTGAGAACTGCTGGAGGCAGAGGGTGCTTCTCTGGCTGCTCACAATGAGCCRGTCCCAAAATACAAAGTCTGCATTTGGGATAGTCTGTATCTGTTCTTTGTATCTTGTTTCCATTCTCCTACTGGCCTAAGCCAGAAAGCTGGATGTACATGATTCTGCAATTTGGAAAGACTAAAATCTGGCTGTGCAGGCTCATCTCTAATGTCCGTGTACGGGGGCTTAATCCAAAAGCCCAGTGAAGTCAATAGGAGCCTTTCCCAGGCCCTCACTGTGTGTTGGCTTAGACTCACTAGGGCATAGCTTGTTTTCTACCATATGGATGAAACTACTGACCAATTAGTCTAATATCCTGCCTCCAGTGATCAACACCTGATGCTCCACAAGGGAGGGGAAATGTGCTTCTATACTACTTATAATGTGACCAGCAAGTCATCAGTTGTTTAAAATGGTTGTTCGAATTTAAATAATGTAACAATCCAGCTCTTTAAAGTACAAGGAAGTGTATTGGAAAGTGGTGGGTTTTTTTTTTAATGAATTTAAGTCATGTGGCTGTAGCTTCGGCTTGGGCTCCTGGTGCTTCACAGAAATAGCTGAGCTCCACTGTTCTGTACGTGTCAGCTGTACCCTTCAATTGAATCCAGAGCAGTAATTCAGTCTGGGGCATTTTTATTCTTTTATATATCAAAAGATTAGCGTCATCATCCTGATAATTGCTGGTGGATTTATATTTTTTTAAGTAGCGGTCTGTAATTTGCATTTGTGCTTATTTTTTTTGCATCTAGCAAAGCACTGAGTGTTAGYTTGAAAAACAGTCTGCCTCCTCATGCTGGTCTCTCTTGAGAGCCAAGTGAAAAAAAGATATTTTGAACACGTTGTGTTGGAAAAGACATGTGCTTTCTTTTCCTTTAAGCAAACTCTTGTGTCCCCCCTTACCCTCAATAGCATGTAGATGGTGCAGTGAGTCTCAGGATTTTGAGCTGGATGCCAAACAGTGATAGCATGGCACCCTTAGCTCTCCTGAAGATGTTATTCAATACATCAGTATGTGTTAAGTCTGCCAGGTGCCTCTGCAAAAGTGACCTCGAAGTAGAGATAAGAAGCTGCTCACACCAGTCTGGAAATCAAGAAGCTTGCAGTAGTATTTCAAGTTCTCCTTGTCCTTGATTTCTCCACATTCCTGAAGGAGAATCACTGCTACTCACAGAGCAAATGTTCTCTAGATGCCCAGGCCAACACTCTGTTGTTCACATCTTTATATAGGATTTGAACTTACTGTACCCCCAAAAAACAGCTTCTCAGCTCCTTAGCTTGGGGCATCGCTCACAAGTTTGGCACTTCTAGCTGCGTTACRGAATAGCAGTCACATTTTGGTAGTTTTGTGTGTGGGCATCTAGTAAAAGGATGTTCCAGGAAGCKTGTCTCCAAGCCTATAAGGTGGCGTGTGTGCCTGGCCATACTTTTTGCACTGATTCCTGCCTGCTGTGTCTCTCAGCACCCCCTTTTCGCGGGAGAGGAGCTTGGTGTCCTGATTCTACCTCGTGATGGGAAATCTGCTTAAACTTTGCCTTAACACTTCACCTCTGACTAACATTCCACTAATTTCTACTAGAGWTTCTGTGTTTGGAAAACACTTCCAAAATATTTGATCTGATAAAAACAAACAGCTTTTCATGCTGAAAGGGTTGCCRTGGGCCATTCTTCAAGTATCCAAACTGCTAACACTTCTGGGATTGAACGGATCATTTCACTCATTTTTTTCCTTCTTATGTTTTGCTTACTCCTTACAGATAGCATAAGGAATATGGGATATGGGAATATGGGGCATAAGGAATATATTAAGGGATATGCTTAAGGAAGCATAGGTTTTAAATACTTTGATCCATTTGCAGGCCTTTATCTGGCCGCCTAAAAGTTATGAGTCAGTTCTAGGATGCCCAGTGTGGTTTCACACAAAATAGCAAACAGAAGACCAAACTTATTTAAAAAAAGAGGGGGAGGAAAAAAAAAGGAACACCTTCACTGSTGCTGAGGATTTACTGTGTAATGATTATTCTGCTTTAAATTATCTCAGATTAAATGCGGTATCGACCCTTTTACTTTTTGATGTTTGATGTCCAAAGAAATTAGTTGAATTATGGTGGGAGGGAAATAGGCTGGCAGCATCAAAATTGTCCCTGTTGTGAATACATATTGTTACTCTAGTATTTGCCATTTTTTTCCATCAGATTCCACTGTTAAATTATGTAAGCAATGATATGGTGGGATGCTGCAACTTTTGATTTTAAACCATATGGCAATGACAGGTGGCGGCTCGCACAGGGGAGTCTGGAGTGAGAAGAAGGACACAGGCCATGTCCAGATCTGCCAGTAAACGGAGAAGCAGGTTTTCTTCTCTTTGGGGGCTGGATACTACCTCAAAGAAAAAGCAAGGGAGGCCAAGCATTAATCAGGTAAGTGGAGTGAAATGTGTGATATTTTCAAGGCTTATTTGTTAGCATGCAGAGCGTAGCTCATGCAGAGAGTCACTTATATCAAGCGCCGGCACATCCAAACTTCAAGTTGCCTGTTTAATCTTTTGCAGTGCATAGTCATCACATTCCACATCCTCTTCAAAAATYAGTTACTGTAATTACAGATAAATATATATAGCAACTCCTGTTCAAATGAGGTTTCAAGTTCACACCTTTTTTAGCGGAATGGGTTGCATTTCTACTGTTTCTACTTTTGCTAGATACTTTCCCTAAGCTCAGGGGTAACAAAGCAACAGTATAAAACAGACACAATTTCARCAGAAAAAAAGTAGATAGTAGTTAGTTTCCTTAAATTAAAGTTTGAATTTGTAGATGATGATCAACATAGCTTAACTTGGGGAAAACTTCCTAACATAACAAAAAGCTTTGTATTTAGTAGAGGTAGTCCCAATTTTGCTTCAGATAYTGAGAAAGCAAAATCTGTAATGTTCCCACCCAGTCACTCCCCAGATCTTTTGCTAGAAAATGAGTTTCAGCGTGCTAGAAAGGTACTTCCCTATTATTCTTTCCAAACATTCCTAATTACAGCTTTCAGTTTTTGAGAGCTATACCTCATCTAATTGCAGGAAATGTAGGCTTTTATTTTCTTTTTCTTCTTTCACTTTTTTGAGGGGAGAAAAGATTGAAGCATGTTTTGTTTTGTGACCTCTGATTTATTCTTCCTTCTGTAAAAACGGCAGTGAATGTTCTGTTTAGCAGAGAATATGCTGTAAAATTATTTAGTTTGTTTTTAGTGAGACATTAAAAGTTTACCATTAGGTAAACTAGTGGCTGAGCAAAATCTCTCTGTTTCACTAGAAACTAGCAGATGCCTCCATGAAAAAATTCTAAAGTCTTTGTGCAGGTGCAGTGGCACCCGCATTGCTGGGTACCTCTTTTYCCCAAATCAAGCAAGCCTTGTCCTGAGCTCGGATTCTGTCCGTACTGTGACACTAGGTGTTTGTACCTTGGATTTTTCCTGAACCCAAMATTTTTTTCATTCTGTAGAGATAAATGTGTCCTTTATGCTTCCTCCCTCTTGCCTTCCACATGTACACACACACACACATGCGCATACATGCAGATCTCTCACTCCTCCATAGTGCACAGGGATGAAAAAAGATTTTGCTCCAGATTAAAAAAAAAAAAAAAAAAAAAAAAAAAAAAAACATACTGGAGAGACTCAAAAGTGAAGTTTTGGAAAGCTGCCGGTCTATCTATAGGTCATGTCTGAATGTATTCCCTCAGCTTGTATGTAGTAGTGCACAAAGTACTTGCAAAATCGAAGCAATGCATTCTGAATTCCTAAAGAGAAGTGACCTTTTCCCATCCTGCATTGTTCCTGCTCATTTTAGGCACAGTATGGTTAATAATCAAAACCAGCAACTTGATTGTAAACCTGTGGTGGTGTGGAATTATAAAACGTAACTTTTCAGTTTTAATTACAAGCTTCTGCTGGAATAACCGTCCTGCTTTTATCTCCTGCAGACAGCTGATAGGTAGTGTAGAGCTGTGCACATGGTAGAGTGGGTTGCTGCGTTTTGCAGGTGTACCAGCCTGATGCAGTCCCATGCTGATTTGAGGTCGATCCTGTAAATATTCCCATTCTGTCATTCCTCAGGAGGCCAGTTAATTTGGGGTCTTTGACTCATGCTGGATCACCAGCTCTTACACTGTTAGAGCAGAGTTACGCTGAGCCCAAACTTGTGGTAGTTGAGTGTTTGCTAAGTGCTTTTTGAAAGCTTATTACAAAAACAACCACCAGCTGCAGAGCTCCTCTTCTAAAGATTTCATAGCCTTAGTGGATAAGCCTTAATTTCCCCCATTTTACAGAGGGAGAAACTGAGCACAAGAGGAGATAAAATTTGTCCAACTCAACAGAGGAAATCAATGAAAGTCCTGTAAACGCAATCAGCCTCTAGTCTTTCAGCACTGCAAACCCTCACTAGCTTGTTCTTCACCCTCCCCTTCCTTTTTAACAAGCTGGTATTTTCCTCTTCTATGTTTTTTGAGATGAAAATTTGTATTTTTCAGTTTGATTTCCGTATTAGGCATTAGATACATTGTTCATTCCCCAGCCCTTAAGATACAGCACTTCAATCAAGTCAGGCTGTCCGTACCGCAGATGGTGCAAAGGTGCTTTTGCGTTTTAAAACTGCTTTGTTCTCCTCTTCAGGTGTTTGGTGAAGGAGTTGATTCTGTAAAGAAATCTCTAGAAGGGATCTTTGATGATACGGTCCCGGATGGCAAGGTAAAACACCTGCTCCCCAGCCAGACTCCTTAGCCAGCTTAAATGCAGCTTGGGCAGATGCTGTGGGACCTTGTCAGGAGGGCGRCTTTGCCACGCGGAGAGCTCCGCTGGCAGTGAAACCGCCGCGGCTCGCTCAGGAGGGAGGACAGGGAGCCCCCAGAAGAGAAGCGCACCCGCTGCACACTGCAGGGCTGGCGGCAGCTCACTGGGGATTTGAGTTGAAGTCCATGGTCAAAACGTTTCATCCTGAGACCAAACGGAGGTGGCAGACCCAGAGGGAATATTAGCACTCAAGGGAAGTGCCTGCCCGCAAAGAAGGACCAGGCTCCGCTGATTCTGCAAAATGACTAATTATGGTGGCCATATGGGGTTTTCATAATTTAGCATTATTGCGGCTAGAAAGCGCAGAATTTTCTCTGTCTTGTTTTCATATGCTTCTGTAAGCTTCTACTTTGCAGTAACTGTGACAACTGCTTTCTCTTTGCCCGGCTATAAAACAGCAATAAGACAGTGCCAAGGTGCACAGTCTTCATACAGTGAATGTGGATTTAGCTGCATGAGCCCGCTTGAGGCAAATGGATGTTGTGAATCTCCATCATTCTTCAGAGATTCATACCTTGAGATATAACTTGGATGTATAAAACACAGGAAATTCAAAATAAGTGCTAACATGTGCTATTTTGCCGTTCCTAGGTATAGAAACTGTAGCACCTACAACAGTTCTGTTTGTTTTGGATGGGGTAACTGGTACAGTGCATTGAAGTTTTAATTTTAAAGCTCTTTTTTAGCCTTGTTATTGTTTTTGTTACATTCTTAGCATTCTCAATAGCCAGAGGGTGAAATCCCAGGATAAGTACCTTACACTAGTGTAGCTGTGTGGGTGGCATGGGGAGACATACTTTATAGGTACTCAGGTAAAATACAAAATTTTCTAGTTCAGACAAGCCTTTAATCTACATTTATGAATAAAATGTCTTCACTACAAGAGGACTTTATGATGCAGCATATAATGTTCCTTACGCTGGTTACAGATGAAGAGMGAGATTTTATTTTGCTGATAGAGTTATGATGAACTTTGTCTGTTTAGAGGGAAAAAGAAGTAGCGCTGAGCAGTGTCCATCAGCACAACCCTGACTGTGATATTTGGGTTCACGAGTATTTTACCCCGTCTTGGTTCTGCCTGCCGAACAACCAGCCTGCTCTCACAGTGATCCGTCCCGGGGATGCCACAAGAGACGTTCTGGAAATGATTTGCAAGGTAAAGACTGCGAGCGCTCCCGGGAGGGTGGGGAGGCGTGCGCAAACCAGAGCCCTCTCACTTGAACCTCTTAGTGACTTTGTATTCTAGTGCTCAGACCACATGCTGTGTTTGAGAGGTCGCATGATGGAAGAAAAATCTGAATCATACTGAATTATTCAATAAAATTAAGTTAGCAGGAAAAACTCTTACAGCTGTAGCTAGAGCTGACTTGGGTAAAGGGAGAAGGATGTAGGTTGGTTTATGTCTTTCCCATTCTGGATGCAGTGCGTGAGCCTGTGAAGTGCCTCTGCATCCTCACTGTGCTTCTTGCTGCCATCTCTTACCTATCTGCCTGCTCTCCCTCTGTTGGAGAAAAGCCGTTTTCAGGACACTTGTCCCCTGGCTCTGGCTCAGCTGCTGGCCCCMAGCTAGCTTGCTTTTGCTGGAAGCCCCCATGGCCCAGCACTGCAGTCATCTATCTTCCCTGCCAGACCTTGCTGGACTATGGCTGAGGGGAGAGCAAGCTTCTGCCAAGCACTCCCTTTACCCGTACCCTCCTCCCTTGGAGGASTGGGATGATATCACCCTTCCCCAGGTGCCAGGCGGTCCCCATTTCCAGGTGTCCTTCCTCCTTYCTTCCCCTGCTGCTTCCTCCCGCCCCCGGCAGGCACGGCATGGGGGAGGAATTTCAGAGAGAAAACAGCAGTGGAAGGAATAGGAGAAGTTGTTTGTGTTTGTTGTCTGCATTGCAGAGTCACATTTGCCTTGTGTAGGTGGCAGGAGGGAAGAGAGAAGAAAGCTTTTATGTGCGTTTTGAAAGGGGGGAAAAAAACCACCTAGATTTCTTTACAAGATGAAGTATCAGAGACATATGGCCATTAAAAGAGTTACAGTGCAGCAGTGAAGTTTGAAGCTTTGACAAATTAAATATAAGCTTTCAGTTCTGGCATCCACATAATGTATATTTTCCACTAAGCAGCTAACTGCAAGCTAGACCCAACTCATGTCATGAGCTGTTCTGAAAACTGAGTCCTCTTTTTGTACAACAACAACAAAAGACGAGAAAACATTTATTGCTATTAAGAGCTTAACTTTGGGGACTTTTAGAACATGTTGCATATATTTCTAAAGAAATAGAAGGTGAGAGAAAAGCGTTTGTTTAGAATAATTACACCATGTGCTCATCTCCCTGCCAGGTGCACTGTTAAAGACTGCTGCAGCTTGTGAAAGCTCTTTATTGTAGTCAGGAAAAGATGACATTTTTGGAGAGAGACATACCAGGGAAGCTGGATGACACATTATTAGTAATGTTTTATTTTTAGGATTTTGTATTTTCCCTTGGATAAGATGATTAACTGACTGGGCCAAATCCTTAGCTGGTGTAAATTGGTGTAGCTCCATCACTTTCAATAGGTATCTGCTGAGGATCTGGTCTCTCAACTGGTTTTTGATTGTTGTGGGTGGTGTTGTATAAGGCGATGGGGAGGTGGGTGAATGTTTGTTTTTTAAAAAGCTGTTATCTATTTCTTTCCTATCTGTTAGAGTTTTCATTCTGGAAAACACTGATGGATGCATTCTTTTCTATAGCAATTAATAATCAATCTCTTTCTTCTGTCTCTTGCATTCAGCTCATTTTTTCCCCTTTAAAATCTGATCCACATCATTTCACATCAGTTTGCCATCTGCCATCTGAGAACCAGTCAAGTTCTGGTACAGTAAACATTTCAAGATCTACATTTCATATAATCCTCTTCATGTTTGTAGATGTGGTTAAATCTATCCATGCTGTTAAACTGAGCTTGATTATTCAATGGGGGAACATTAAATGCACTCAAGTCACTTTAGAAAATGTGTTCTTATACTAACATTGCTGCTTGTTATTATATAGTGAGTTAGGTTTTGGAGGCTGTTCTGTGACACTTTTATTATTCAAGATTAGTGTGGGGAGATTCTAAAGGATATTTTGAAGTGGCTTATTGAAGATTTCTCTAAAGATTTAACTAATAACCTCATTTGGAAGGCAAGAAAAGTCGGTATATATGCATTAAATTGATTCCTGTAGGTGACACCTAGCAGTGTGAGCATGTGTATATGTACTACTAAATTTTGCATAATGGTATGTCTTAAAATTCAGTACAAACACACACACTGCATGTGGATTTAGGCAGAACCCGTATGGAGAGAACARTACCAAAACTGGATCATGGAAGACTCCATGGTGTTTAGTCTTTTTACTGAGCTGGGTAAAAAGTAAGAGAGAAGTTGTGTTTCCTCACAATTTACCTTTTTCAAATGGACTCTGTGTGAAAGGCAAGAAACAGATTTCTCTTAAGTCTTTGGATATGTGCTCAAAGTCTCTGATAAGTTACTTAAGCATGATGCTTTATGAGCTTACTTTGATTTTGATCTGGCACATCTAGTAAAAAGACTTGGACCACAAAGATGCAAAATGGGAGTAGTATGGTGGGATCACTTGCGTGTTTCTATGCTGCCGTCATTTCAGTGCTAATGAAAGGGTTTCCCACATCAAGCTGAAAGAATGTGCATTTAAGTTACGTTGGGATAAGGAGGGCAGGAATTCCCGAAGATGGGAGCACCGTTTGTTACGAGTCCCTTTGCATCCTGATCCTTCGCCAAGGCAGGAGGCCCTTGAGAGAATGACAATCCCAGCCATTTCGGACCTGTCTTAAGTCAGCCTGAATTGCCCTCTGAGGAGCCTACACCCCTGCTTTAGCAAGATGGGAGCCTAAATGGACAAATAGTTCAGATTATGTGCTGAACTTCTACATTGATGGAAATTTGTTGAATTGGATTGCACCCCAGACTGTAAATTCTTCTTCAAGAGCATRTCAGTTAAGCTGTTGAGTTATGCTTTAAATGGGATTAGCTGCTTAATGTAGTGCAGACATAGCCAAAGTTATTAGGAGAGAAATAAATAAACCAAGACACCTACTTGGACTGCTAAAAGGTGCTTTGGGTGGTCTCAAAAGGATATTAGTATCATTAAAGCTGTACTGTTTCTGCTCCCACCTTCCCACATATGGATACAGCTAGACTAGCAACAAAAAAGAATGGCTAAAGAGGGACATTTAGGGCTGTCTAGCTGTGTCCACTTTAAGAGGACCTTGTCCTTTCACTTCAGTAGAAAATTGTGCCCCTATTTGAAACACTTTAACTAATGTAAAATTTCTAGGTAGCAGGTCTCACCACAGCTATACAGATTTTAATTAACGAGATGTTATGGCTCATGTGCTGCACCATTTCTACTTTAATGGTGATGACTTGCATTTCTCGACTTGGTTGAGGTTGCGCTGCAGTGGATAAATGGCATCCACCACAGCTAATGGTGTTTCTTGGAGTAAGTGAATGGCTCAAAATACAGGAGTTTTATTCAGTGACCCCTTTAGACAATACTGTGCTTTGGAATATATCAGCGTTCTAGTACCGCATCTGTCATCTTTGTATTTGGCTCCCTCCTAACGTCTAAAACGGCCAGCACGAGGTAATTTTTTCCTAAGCAAATGTCCCTGCAAAGACCCATGTGAAAATGGGAGCGTTGGCGCTCTGCTCCAGGCCTGATTCAGTGCCCATATCAAAGCAGGCAGAAGGTCTTTCATTGACTTTGGCAGACTGTAGATCAAGCTGACTATGGGGAAAGCTGCTCTTTCGAGGTGGTATCGGAGCAAGAATTGAGGAGCGCGTTGCAGGGAGACGTGAGCCCACCCTGCCGGCGCCCCGGGGCGGGCGGCTGCTCTGAACTGGAGGCCGTGTAGCCGCCGGGGGGGCTCACGCCGTGCCTCCCGGCCGTGCGGGAGGGCAGGTTAACTGGGGCTCTGTGCCTTGCTAGTGCAGCTAATGCAGCTTCTGGCCTGAAGCTGTCTTGCACCCAAAAGACTTGAGGCCCAGGCTGCATAAATTTACATCCCCCTACAACAGATTGTGATTTGTGCTGGCCTTCTAAATAGCCCTCTGGCACACTGAAAAATATCTCTTTGCATATTCTCTGTGATAGGGAAGGCGTTCAGAATTGCTCTTTGGAAGCTACAGCAATGCTCAGCTATGGGTGGGTGCCTTCTCTGAACCCAGAACTTTATTAGATTTCATTTAACGCGTCAGCCTAAATCTGGCCGGTGGGTGGTTTGCTCAGTAGCCCCGTCTGGCCATATCGGAAGGTGAATGCAATGCAGCATATGTGAGAGATCTTTGGCACAAGAGCCCACGGGAAGACAGAGTTGAGTGGTAGGAAGAGGCTGCTAGGTTGCCTGCTTCCTTTTTTTGCTACTATATTCCTTCCTTATAATATTTTTCCCTATTAGTTTTGTTTTAAATGACTCACTCAAGCATTTCACATGCTTTCAGTGAGACTTATCAGAGAATTTTCCTTCTGACTACAGCAGTGCAATCTGTGTTTTTTTATCTCTTCTCTTTTTTTAAAAAAATTAATTCATGTGCAAGACGTTTTTGTGTCTGACTGTTTGTGTCTGTGGATGATAAACTAATCTGACCAGCAGCTAACCTAGGACTTATATGTATCGTTTTTGAACAATTAACACTATTTCTGCTTCCCTTTTATTTCTGGGACATTTGTACGTCTGTGCATGTAAGAGAGGAAGGTGGTAAAAATGGTCAGTARACAATGAGTGAAACTCGGGAAATGTTTTTCTAAAAATAAGAAAGAGAAAAAAGGGGAGAGGGTGAGGATCTTCTATATTCAGCTATTTTTATTTTGGCCATTGATTAAATTTTAAATTGCTGTAATTAACCARGTATTTGTCCAGATTACGGAGATTGTCCCATTTCGGATACTCAGTCCCGTATAAGGAGACCTTGGTCTTTGAGCTGACCGTGTTTGAAAGTCGCAATATGCAGAACGCAGCAATAGGCCTGTCGGCAGTTTTTTTGTGGTAGCTCTTTTCTATTCATGGGCCGGTCCAGACTTTCAGAAATGTTCAGCGTTCTCTGAATATTTGCGGAAGGCTTTGCTGGGTCGGTGTGTGATCTTTTCCACAGTCACTCGCTGCCCATTACTCATAATCCGCGCTGTGTGATCAGTCAGCTGAGTCCCGGTGTGTCATCTTGGCTTGAATTGGACGAGCGAACCTTCAAAAAAACACGAGGCCAACAGAGAATGAGTCGGAAATAGTGATGTTCTTGCATGAATTTTCAGATGGACCATTGCTTTTACTAAAGCCTAAGAAACTTTAGAGATTTCTGAGTAGAAAATGGTAAGAGAAATGTGTAAGACGTAGTAATGGGATTCTGAAAGTGACGGTGAGGTGAATTTATCTGCTGTATTTGTGAATCGCTTTGGGGTTTTTCCTTAGCTTTAGTCAACAGTTTATGAACTTCAGAAAGTAACTTCTGAATGACATCCTTTGTGTTTATCATCTTTCTAATGTGTTTTGATTACACACTGCATTAACCTCTGCTTAAATTGAGCTTATTATTCGTGCTGAGAAAAGGTCGTTAACATCTCCCAGACCAAATGCCATCTCCTCAGCTAATTATAACTAATTCATTAAAATAGCGTGACCTGTTTCCACTGGGACATAATCCAGTATGCAACTCTTGGCTTCTTTAACTTTTTAAAGCTAACCTATCCTGTGCTGTTTTGAAATTAGAGGACATATACAGGTATTTTTATATAAACCTTCTTGAAATTTTCCACGCCATACCTACTTGTTAAATTATGAAGAAACTAAAAACCAAAACAAACAGGAAAAAAAAATCTCCTTTTACATTTTTTTATTGTTAGCAGAACATTTATTTTCTTCCTTGCTATTTTAAATGCACTTATATACAAAGGTATGCTCTGATTATTCTGCTTTAATCAAGTTTGCTTAGTTTGACAGTAGCCTGGGATGGAGTGGAAGTGCCAAATAAACAGAACTGAAGAGGCTGCATAGAGTAATAGCGCTGCCCTTGACAGGAGCATTTAATTTCTGGGGAAGAAGAGAGTGTTCAGGTTCCTGTTTAGGTCAGGAAATCCTTAGACCTCTTATGAAAGATGGTGCTGGGACAGTCCCACCTTTTTCTTTCTCTCTGTGACTGCCTCTCCATTCTGTGACTGTAGATAATTCGAGACATTGCTTTTCTCTTCTAAATCCTCTTTTCCACTTCTTGCAGACCCACCAGCTGGATCACTCCGCTCACTACCTGCGTCTTAAATTCCTGATCGAAAACCAGATTCGATTTTATGTACCAAAGCCAGAAGAGGATATCTATGAACTGGTAATGCTGCATTCAGAGCAAAATTAAATGACACTTTGTAGGATGCTATTAATTAGTGTTTATCTGGTATCTGTAATTTACAGAGTTATGCTTTTTTACTTACAATTAGAGTGCTCTGCTGGCCATAGCAGCTTGGCCTACAGTAAAGCAGTTTCCCAACACATTCCATCCTCAGGAAAGAATTGGTGTTTTGCTTGTGCGTGTGTGAGGGTCTCATTTGCTTTATAGTCACAGCATTGAGGTCCGAATGTTCCTTGTTTAGATTTCTTTGTCTGACTTTTTAAAGGGGGTTTAAGTGCGTAAGTTGTTGTTGTCTTTTTTTTTTTCTAACTGGGAAGGTAAAAGTTGAGGTTAAAAAGCTCTGGAGTTGTGTGTGAAAATATGCTTTCCTAATTGCTTCGGTCAGATGTTTTCATATCATGCATCTCAAAAGCAGACTTCAAAGGAATTCTGAAATGAGAGATGAAAAAAAAGACCAAACAGAGTTAGTGTCATGTTTTAACTCTATAATTTTACACATGCACACTGTAAAGCTTTTTAAAGCCTTTTTTATTGGTAGCTGTTTTATTTATAAAAAGCAAAACTTTGCCAATTACGGATGCTCTTGTTCATTTAATAATTAAGTTCTGGGGTTTGCCGTTATCAGTGTTAAGAAAAAGAACCGGTGAGAAATAGTGTTAGTGGAGCACTAAAACTGGGAAATTAACACGAGCTGGGAAGAATTAAAACTTAGAGGAGACAGATTTTAACTTTCATTGCCTCGAGGAACTTTTGTGACTTTTCTGATGCTGAGGGACTATAGAGTTGACATAATCATCAGTTACTGTTTATTCTGCAAAATGTAAAGTTAAGCCAAAACTCTACGGTGGGAGAGACTCTGTGCATGCTGAAAGATCATAATATAGATAAGTACTGTCAGATTGTACCTAACYTAATATCATGAAGACAGCTTCCATTTGGGTGATTGCCTATTTGWATGTGTGTGGTTATGTCATAGGAAAATTTGAATTACTTTTATTTCAGTGTTTGATTAAATGACTCTCTTGCAATATGATATAATAACACGTGCATTTTTGTACTCTCTTGAATGGCTGTTCATAGTATCATTTAATGTTGATGTCACCTTGCTAGAGCTACCTTCTTCTAATAAAGTGCTTTTAAAGTACATTACTGCAGAAAAGGTAAACGTAATTTCTTAAGACGATATTCCTTTTCTTGCAGAGCAAATCAGCTGCTGAATTTAAGTCAGAAATGGAGGTTAAATATCTATTTTCATTTCCTTCTCAAAACATTATAGGTGATGCTTTGTATTCTAACATCATCTTTTAAGAATTCACAAGCTCACTTTATTACGTGTTAAAAAATATCACTAAGGGCTCAGGTGGAGGGTATTTAGCACTGGGTATTCTACCAGGCAATAATACCTTTAAGTACCTTTTATTGTAAAATAAGTGCTGGAATGTTTTGGCTGAAGCTTTGCATGCCAGACTCTACTTTTGGTAAGATTTAGGTGGCACTGTTGTGTTAAGCAACCCACTGCTTTAATTACAGCCAGGAGACAGAAGGCCTCCCCAAAGATCTTGCTGGTAGGATGAGGCTAGGGTGAAGGCACTGGAGCTGCTGCCCTATACTGTTATTAAATCTGCCCGTGTGGAGCAAAGATGAGTTGGTGCCTTCCTTGTCCGAGGCAGGGAGACTGCTTTGGACTGTCGTCCTTTGGAGTAACACCATCACCGTCTCCCTGCAGAGACCTGCGGTGCCTCCAGGGCCGTTGGAGGCACAGCGTCAGGTGCCGTGGCCTCAAGTATCCAGCTTGCCTCCAGCGTCAGCAGGTCCTCGTGGCCCAGAGATGTAAGCGCTGCTGCCCGGACCAGCGCTCTGGTTTGCATGGCTCAGCTCAAGCCTGTGGATCCCAGTTATTTGCCTCTCTTTTTGTAGAGATTCTTGCTTGAAATGGCACTTTGGGATGTGGACAGTGAGAAGCTCCCATGTCCTTGTCACAR
The DNA here is from genome assembly GCF_003343005.1 of Rhea americana. Taxonomy (NCBI): domain Eukaryota; kingdom Metazoa; phylum Chordata; class Aves; order Rheiformes; family Rheidae; genus Rhea; species Rhea americana. The sequence continues at coordinate 1,821,503 of NW_028185373.1, forward strand.
CACGGGGACCCTCCCCACTGGCTCCAGATCATGCAGGATAGATGCTGCTCCTCAGGATAGCTGCCTTCATTAGATGCTGCCCAGATCAGATGCAGTTCTTGTTCTGAAAATACTGTGTCTGAAGAATCAGTGGAAGTCATTTTTTGCTTTTTTTTTTTTTTCCTTTTTGTCTTTTTAAAACCTCTGCTGGAATCTGATGGTGATTTTTGTAAATATCATTCAACTATTTTAAAAGTTTTTAATAATAGATTTCTATACTTGAAAACTACATTTTAACCATATAGCTAGTAAGGCATCCTCATTGAATTTTACAGCACTGCTATATACAAAAATTTAATTGGTTATATGATTACTCTGTTGTACATAATATTTACAATTAARCACATGCATAAGTGTCAATAGAAGCTAGAGATAAAATTAATATTTACCTGAGGGCTCCCAGTCACCTGTGGGTGTGATTTTTTTTTATTATTATTTTTTCCAAAGAAGAAAGGATGGTTTGATACTTAACTTCTGGCCTGTGCTATGGAAAAACAACTTCAAACCTGTGCTGTGCCAGACTTCGTATAGGACTTAGGGTACGTCAGGGCTGACTGCCAGAGATGTCAGGTCAGAGCCTCTAAATATCTGGCCCAGGTGACTTTGTCTGGAATAATGTAATTTCCCCATCTCAGATGGTGCGACAGGCACCAATGCAAAGGTGTTTGTTAGAACTGGAATAGAGTACTATATGACGCAAGGCACAAGAATGTAAGTGATTGAAAAKCACAGTTCCTGTTAACTTAAGCTGCAAACTCTGATGAGGGGATATAGCCCTGCRGAAGTGTTGCTTAGCACCTGAAGGGCAGAGTGAATTGGGACTGTATGTTTAGGCWTCTAAATTATTACTTGGAGCTGTGAATTTGTTCTGGTCTCCCAGTGAGGATGTTTATGATGATTTCAAAGATTTGGGGGGATATTAAAGGTGCAACTTCTTGCTGAAAGAAAGAACTGTATATAAAATCTGASAGTCTTATAATTAAGAAATGGATTTAAGAAACAAGGTTCTTCTGTGCAATTTTAGGACTRTAGAAATAATTAAATTCCTGCAATGACTTATTAAATTAATATGAGCAGCAAATGTTAAATAATGACTAATTATTAAATACAGAAACAGGATTGGAAGCCCTGTTTCTTGTGYGCTCAAAATTGCATTGACTGAGTAAAATAGATGTATCCTTGCCTTTATGTTGGCAGTAGAAAAATGCCACATTCTCCTTTAAATGTGTTCCTAACAATAAAGCATAGCTGCACTACTAATACATTTCACAGGTGTGGAGAAAATTGCTCAATAAATAAATAATGACCACAGTCCCTTTCTTTCTCCTGTAATTAAAAAAAAAATGTTCAAAATGAGTACAATAAACCTGTCCTCCCACGGTAACATATTGTTTTTTGTTTTTTTTCTATTCAGCTATACAAAGAAATAGAAATCTGTCAGAAAATTACTCAGCACATTCAAATAGAGAAGTCTGATGCATCCTCTGATATTTATGGTAAGCTTCTCTCCCTGATCTGTTTTCGCCTTCCTACCAAGTCAGTTCTGGAGTAAGCAGGCTCTTACTTGCTAGTCGTTAATGTACCTGAAAGGCCTGTTGAACAGCACATCTGATTTCTGTGCCATCCGCAGAAAGGCAGCACCCCTGCCCTGAAGCGGGACGGCGTTTATTTGTAGTGCGCCAAACACAGTTTCTTCTGGTGCTTGAACCAGGTGGGATGTGTAGCTCTGAAGAAAGTTACAGTGACAGAGAGGACGAACGCTTTCTTGGTTGTGCAGTTCCTCAAAACACAGCCTGCGGAGGTTGCGCGGCCGAGGCACGTGCACGGCTCTACCACCGCTTGACGTGGCAGAAAAGAGCGTCCTGCTTTTGCAGGCAGTCACTCGCAGTGTGAATATCTCTTTCAAGGCATTTGGGGCGGCTTTGCAGCACGCCCGGTGCAGAGCTGAGGTTGCAGCGGTGGCACAACGGGCTCCCCGTCCGCGTCTGGGTGCACGGCCACCTCCGGCCGGCCCCCTGGGGCGCTCCCTGCAGTGGGCAGCTGCTGCAGGAAAGGCTTGTTGGTCCTTTCACCGTCCTGTCATCAGCACCCACTGGRGGTTCCTGTTTCACCCAACTGTCCCTGAGGTTTTGGGTTTTGGGATGTGGTGCACGCTGCCCTTACACAGAACCATCATGGGCTTCTCAACCCAGAATTTGACATGTTTCATCCATAATTCTATAACTACATATATGCATAATTACATGTAGTGTAATTTTCCTACTTTTTATATTGAGGGTGGTGGTAGTTTTTAGCCTTCCAGTGTTTGAAGAGCTAGACCTTCAGCCCAGTGAGTTTGCCCTTTGTTTTGGCAATTACTGTTCCGTTGTGGTTTTTTAACATTATTTTTGCAACCTACCCTACAGGCAACCAATCTGCATCTTTTAGTGTTTATCTAAATAYTCTGTTTTAATGACCAGAATAATTCTGAATCCCCAAACTGCTTGTTATACGGCTGCAGGCCATTTGAGTATTGAGCTCTGCTACAAAGCAGTGGTACTGACTGCGGTTTGAATCCTGAAGGCCTAAGAAAGAAATAGTAAATAGCACAGCAATGGCCATAGGTTCAAAAATTATGCTGTGCCTGAAAGCACTGCAAGAATTAGAGATGTCTCGGCATTTCCTGTTTATTCCTTTCCTTCCCCCCCCCTTTTTTTAAGTGAAAGAAGGGAAAGACAATGAAATGCACTGTGATGKCCTGTGAAATGAGATCAGCTGTTTGAGACATGGAGTGTAGCGTATCATTGCAGCGGCCCTGACCCTGCACAGAGTGCATGCTGAACGGACCAGAGCCAACTCTGAGAGTCTCATTGAAAGAAATGGCAAAACTTACTTTGACTTTAAATGGCAGCAGAGTTTCTATATTCTGTATGTATCTTATAGAAATGGTGCTCTGTCCGTACAGTAACAAGTGTATACTGAAATGCTTAGATGTGGGGGGACAGCTGTGTTGATCGTGCCTTGGTGTCTGGTGTAAGCTGGGGTTCATTCTGAGATCCTTTCCAGTCKTGTGTGTTAAGTACGTTTGAGTTTTTAGTACTTCCATAGTGTCTTTGCAGATTTAACATTGGCAATATGTGTTATACAATGTAGAGAGAAAGCTGAGTACGTTCATGAGCTACGGCAACACAAAGATCAGAGCTTTGTTGTTTTGGCATAAATTCTTTTAACAAGATTGCCTAAGAGTTCTTGCTACTGGTTTTATTTTTTAAAAAATCTTAATCAGTAATATGACTGCACAGTCTCAAAGTATCTAAGTACCTGYGTAAGTCTTTCTGTGAGCAGAGATGCTTTGGGGATTGGTTCTTAATTACTGGGACATTGTGCAGTATTTCTACTCCCACTAGTGTCCTTGTGCTAAGGGGCGTTCCTGAAGCATCTGACAAGCCTGTTGCACCTTATCTTTATTAGATTTGTCAACTTGTTGCTGTTGATGTTGCTGAGCACATATGTACACACCTATACATTATGTATATAAGTATGTATATATGTGTACATACATATACATACACACACATATATATATACGTATGTACATATGCACACACACATTTATATGTATTTGACCAAGATATATCTCATCTGGGGCMGTTCCCTGTTCTGGTGTTCATGGATGTGAAAGCACTGGTACCCCAGCTGCTGTCWCAACTGCAAAAGTAAACACTGTTTAGCTACACCTGGGATATGGTCACATACCTTGTCTGCAGAGGACCTCAGTGTACTTGTGAGGTGACCGCTTTGAGGCTGTTGCCAGTTGCATCACTCAGCTGATCTTAAACAGCACACGTAATTGCTCCCTACACCCACTAATTACTGCTCATTTTGTTGTTGTTGTTGTTGTTGTTGTTGTTGTTGTTGTTGTTGTTTTTGACTGAAACCCAAAGTAGAAAGCAACTGCACGTGCACTTAGCCTTGGCAGACTGAAGGAGGTAGTTATCCTCTCACAGAAGAGAAATGGAGCTTTGGGCCAGGGTGGGTGCACTAATCTCTTCACAGTTTAGCCACAGCAAGAACTTGAGATGCAGTCCAGCCTTGTTTTAGCTCTGTGGTAGTTTGAGTGAAGGTAATGCTGTAAAACAATGTTTATATTTCAAAAGGGTATTGTATTGTGCTGACTCAAGCTGCAGTCTTCTGCTAAATGCATCACTATGCTTCTGGTTTAGGATTTTCCAGGTAAGCTTTGCAGTGATGACAATCAGTAGTTACTATATTTTACCTCTATTGTTCTGTTTAGTCAGGAGTTTTTCTCTCCACTGAAGTAGATGTGTTGAGTAAGCTTCACAACTTTCATTTTAGTCAGAACTGAGAAGCCCACAAGCAGGTTCCAAGTAGCTCAGTAAGTCATGGATCACCATATGCTGCTAACTGCTAGGCTGCCACATTCTTCCTCCTTTTTTTTTTTTTTTTTTTTAAATGATGTATGAAAAAATAACTTCTCATTCATAAACATCAACTTAAAGGGAGTCCTAAGTAAGAATAGGCTCTCAGCACATCTGCTTCCTCTTGGCTGATGGCTGATTCCATGACGAACAAATATCTCCCCCAACAGGTTTATAAACGTTTTTCTAGGAAACAAAAAAGAGACCAAATGGTTGCCTATCCCCATTTAGGGAGTAAGTTTCAGAAAAGCAAATGTTCTACTTTAGATAATTCTCAACAGTAAATAAGTAAAACCTGTTTAACCAAACACAGTTTCCTTTACACATTGTTATCTTACACAATGTCAGATCCAAATGGCAAGAAAATCACTGGCAGCAAATGTAACAGTACCATTTGCACTGCTAAAATTAAGGTGGTGTCAATACTTCCATTGTAAGGCTGTTCTGTGGGTTTACAACGTAGCTACAAAATGTGTGCTGAGCTGAGATTTGGCAAATAACAAGTCATGCGAGGAGCAGCTGAGAAAAGAAAGGGGGAGAAGAGGAGGGAGCATTTTTACAAACTTGTCTAGTCCAGGAAATTCAGAAAATAAAAGCTGATGTTCTGCTGTTATGCTGCACTGTTATGCCCTGAGTGGGTTAAGGATGGCATGCCAGCAATAATTCTTAGTTTCCAGGCTTGCRTTGTACAGCTTTTGTCTGCAAACAGCAAACTTCTTGAAATGACCTTTTGTGGCAAGAGAATTTGAAGTGAGTTCAACACTTTGCAGCTGTGATAGCCTCAAATAAAACTGTAAATGATTTATATAAACTCAGAAATTAAAATCAGGTTTATCTTATAGCAACTTCTATATTTCAACTTTCCCTTTATATTTGTAAAGTTTTAAGAAAAGGGAGAAGGGGGGAAGTCTCATGCTGAAAGCCTTCCTTACACAAGCAGTGTTCGTGATTGCATGGCATGGGTGTACTTTCATGAGTAAAGGCTAGCTATGTAAGTAAGGATTTTAGGAGCGGGCTGCTGCTTTGTCAAGAATTCTGCCCACWGTGGAGAAAAGAGCCTTATCAGTAGAGCATGCGGTGGTTAGGAAATGCTGAAAATGATTAGCTTGTCCTAACTGTGTTGCTGCGTGTCTCCCTAGGCTTCTCACTGTCCTCTGTGGAAGAGGAAGGGATTCGCCGGCTCTATGTGAATGGTGTCAAAGAGACGGGTCTGGCTTTCAAGAAAGGTAAAAGATACCTCCCTATTTTAAAATGCTTTTGTTATTCTGTCTTTTTTTGTTTATTCTCCTAGCATAGACCATGAGCTTATTGAGATGAATACTTTACAGTCCCACCAAACCAAGATCCCTGTCCCAAAGACATTATGGTCTTTTGGGAAGAGCCTGAAATACTCTTCTGTTCTGCTGTTAGAATCAACTATGCTGTATAGTCAACCTCTTTTAATTTTGAGTTGTTATGTATATAGCATGGTTAGCATGCCCCTTGCAGCTAGAAAGAGTAGCAAGGCCCCTCTCAAGTCAGTTGCCTGGTGAGAAAGAAGTAGAATAAAAGTCATCCTGTTGTCTTTGGTGGCTGCGACTCTACTGTTGCTTCCAGTGATTACCAGAAGCATGGCAGCACTTGGACCAGAAGACAGCAGAGGTAACTAGCTCACCAGGTTAGTCCTAGTGCAGAACAGAGTATAGTTTCACTGCAGCTTAACTAAGCTAAAGTCAACCCTGAGGCTTTCATGCCCTTCCGTTTTTTCCCACTGTTGGTCACCTGTTTTTATTGCGCTCTGTGATACACTGGCACTGCACAGTTCATGCAGTCACGGGACGGGCTGGTCAGGGAGCTGGGCCAGCTGAAACCTAACCAAGTTTTTTTAAGAATAGTAAGGGGAGCATGCAGAGTGGGAAGACTGTCTTCTCATTATAACCCACCAGTGTACGCAGAGTCCTCAAAAACATCTTCAGAGTTTTCTTGGTGAGTTATTACATGCTACTGCACCACTTATCCAACAGTTTGCTGTTGCTGAAAGCAAAGTGGGCTATTCTCCCCCAAAACGCTCCAGCTCTGTGCCTTGTGCTGACTCTTTGCTGAGCCGATTCAGCTCACTGACATGACAGAAAACTGCCGATGCAGAAATATATGACTGGTCTTCTGACTCGTTTGCAAATGGAGTTAGCTTGTGTTGCAGTGAAGCAAGTGCCTGAAGTGGCACAGTGGAGGGTCAGGGCTGCGTGGACAGAAATCGGGAARGAGGAAGCAGAGGAAAGGGGAGGGGGACTGATCTTTTGGCTGCAGGGAGCCTGTAGCATTTACCTATACCTTAACAAAACAGTGTTGGTAGTGCTGGAGGCTTCTGCGTATATTGATGAAGCAGGAAAAGCCAGTGTTTCCCTCTCCTGTCCCTCCTTACCCCCCTCRCCCGTGTGCTAGCGGTGGTGATTCCCTGGCTGACCAGGACAGGGGATCTGCCAAAAGCCCTGAACTCAGGTGGCTCCCTGCCAGCCTGCAGCAGGAAAATAAAAGTCTGCGGGTGTCTTGTGGCGAGCAAAGAGAGTATTAGAGTCGAGACAGAGGGGGAGTTCTCAAAAAGGCTTCCTTATTTTACTTTTAGAAAATGTTTGAACAAGAATTTAAACAAATGCATGAACATAGGCTGCCTCCTGGGGGCTGAACTGCTAAAACAAGCTTCTAGTGATATTTTGCTCTTAATAATTGATATAAAAAGCCACGTCTGTGTGAGCACTCCTTGATGGGATATTTTTATGAGATACCCACAGTTACAGAGAGCAGTTCCTCCCATTATTTACATTTATGTTTGCATTTGACAGCAGTCAAATGCAATCATATATAGTAAGTTGAATCAGAAGAGTTGCAGTGTTTTCAATGTTTTTTTTTCCAGTTAAAAAGTCTTAAATACTATCTTCTCATTATTTTTACCATTTATGATTTTTTTGTTGGTCTGCTTTAGCTAAGCCATTGTTGGAGTTTGAGATGCTTGATTGTACTGAGATATGTATGATRCTTTATCCCAAATGATATAAAAACAGGATTACAAAGAGTAAATGAAACCCCAAATACAATGTTTATGGTTGCAGGCATATTAATGTGCTACTATTATGACATGGCATCACTAAGTAGAATAAATGAAATAATACGAAATGCTTGAGTTGCTTCGTTTTGTCCTTGTTTCAAATATGATTTTATGGTCCATTTGCTTGGTAGCTGTTCTRTTTATTTCATTTTATTCTTTCTGAAACCGTGTTCCACACCACAGTTTCTGGGCACAATTACATGCATTTAGAGAGATCTCAATTTTCCGAAAGAGGGTTAAAGCTCTTAGCCTCCTCCCTTCCCCATTTCAAGCTTTTCTCTCAAATATGGGTATCCTGTATCCTGGAGGATGCAGCCAAGCTCTGCTCCCAGCTCAGGCTAATTAAGCCATACCTTTCATCCTGCCTGAAGGGTGGTAAGGCTCATCAGTAGCCTGATCTCCCAGACCAGAGGACTGCACTGCACTACGGTGCTTCATGGGCAAACAGCAGCTCTCAGCTTGGGGAGCAGAGAGGTGGGCTCTCAGTTTGACAACAGGGAGCCCCACCAGGATGATAACTCGGATGCCAAAATGGTCCTGCATTTGGTGGCTGCTGCAGCATGAGCTTTCCCACTGTGTGCGGCTTACATCAGTTGGGCCCACAAGCGAGACCTGGGTGGATGCAGGGACTGGAGTAGAGCCAAAAGCTGGTGGTGGGTGCAGCTCCTGTGGTCTGTGCTGTCAACAGCAACTCCCTGATGTGCTGCTCTCTGATAGAAGATTATTTGGGATTAAAACTTGGTCCAGCATGCTTCTGCCAGCTTGGGAGCGGGCCCCACTGGCTGAGTAGAAGGTCAAGTTTCCTGAGGGACCTTTGGAAGGCTACCCATCACCTGTTGGCATTGCTGCATTGCCCCAAGGCGAGCAGGAGCCAGCTGTTTTCTCCGCAGATCTCCATTTTCCGTGGGCATTGGGGCTATAAAAAGCTCCTGAAATTGGATTGAAAAAAACATGACTAACTTAACATGCGCTAGAATTTACCTTTTGAAGATTTGCCTGTTTTGTTTCTTCTTAGATGTAGCAATGAAAAACAYTCACTTATATGGAAAATGATAAACTGGGTAAAAGAAAGAACCAACCTAGCCTAATAACATAACTGTCCTRAGAGATTCATTGGTGTGTTCCTGCTGAGGTCCTGCTTCACCAAAAGCAGTGGCATAGACCCAGTTCACACTTGCTTCACACCACTCCTTCCTTCCCAGGCGTGGGTGGAGAGTTCAGAAACCTGAATCTATCCATAAATGCAGAGTGATGTGAAGAAAAAGGGGATATCTTGCTGTTGGTACATTGTGAGAGACTGCCAGGGCACCTCAAGCGTATAGATACTGGAATACCAGCTTGACAACAGATCTTGCAGAAGTCCATCAAATTTCTGTATCATTTGCAGTCATAAATGTTTACTTTATGTCTAGACATAGCRCTGTCTGGCACTTCATAAATACCGTAGCTGAGCTCCTTGATGTCTGTGGGTAACAGAAACGTTACTATGCAAGTCTTACCTGTTTCTTTGTACATTGCAGGCCTTAAAGCTGGCGATGAAATTGTTGAGATCAACAAGAAAGCTGCTGAAGACTTGGACTCAGCTTTGCTGAAAGATGTCCTTGTTCAGCCGTTGCTGTGTCTTACAGTGCGTACATATCCTGAGATAGAGGAAGGACAGAAATTAATGCAACCACCGCCACGTCGCTCGGAAAACCCATCTGACCTGAGCGACAGCATGCTGACATTTGCTGGGAGCAACCAAGGTATTGGCTTCAYTGTGGAAAGTACCATGAGGAGGATACAGATTTACAGTATGCTGATGTGATYCCATTGATCCATGTTTGTAACTTCTTTGATGAAAGTGAGAGGGATTACAGCCAAGATGTGCTGGGCAGATAATAAAAGACAGCTCTGGAAACAGTAGGATATAATCTGYAGTAGCAATGAACATGGTCAGGCTGTGAAATACATGTCGTCATAGATCCAGATATGCCTTGGGCAAGTAGCAGGACTGATTGCTGACATACTTCTGGTCTGCTCGGGAGATAGCTTTGTCTCTGGATTTGCCCATAGAATATATGAATGTCATGGCAGGGAGAGGGGACAGGCATTCACCCTCTCTGCAGCTAGCCAAGATGAGACACATAGATAATGCATAASGACAGTTCAAAACCTAAAGGCATGGATTCACATTATGGCCAAACGTGTCTAACTGGTCCCACAGCACATGGTGGTAGGAAGAAGCATTCTTGCRCACCACAGTGGATTGTTCAGAGAACTAAACTGGTAGAAAACTGGAAAATGTGAGTTATTTTATACCAGTTTAGCTTCCTGAACCAGATAAGGAGAAGCACCCATGCCGGGATGAAAGAAATGGCTGCAGAAGAGCAGGACCAGCTCTTTTGATGGCTGCTAGCCGTTGGATCTGTACAACAGCAGTACTGGAAATTGCACTGGGATAGTAGGAAAGTTCCTGCACTGTGTCTCCTCCTACCTGTCCTGCATATTCAGAGAAATGTTTCTTAATGCCCTCTTCTCCAAGCCGGGAGAGGATACTGGGTATACATGTTTGCTTTATTTTTTTGGAACAATTTAAAATATAGGAATGGCCAAAATGTAGTTTCTAGATACCAAAACCATTTTGAATTGAGGTAAATACTGTCTTCCAATCAAAAGTGAATGGATTTTGAATATGTCAAAATGCTTAGTTCTAACGTCAAAGTAAAGGTTTCAGAAATGTCAGAATAGTTGTTTTGACATTTATAAAACATTTTTGTTTTGGACATTCTTAATAAAAGCTGAAGCGAGGGGGAGGGGGGGCTGGTAAGGAAGCTGGTCGAGTGCTAGAGCTGCACAGCTGTTAGGTAAAGGAACTTCTCCTTTCACCCATCTGCTAAACTCAGCATTTTCAGGAGGACATTTTTCTTTTTAATTTTCGCTGAACTTTTCCCAGTTAGTTGATTTTTSAGTACAAAAGCCTCTTAAGCTCACCTGGTAAATGTCTGTAGCTGACCACAAGATGTCCCTATTTCCCACATAACACTAGTACATTGTGTGTGTGGGGGGGCATCCTCTTGTCTTCACCTCTGCTTTTTCACTGAAATGCATGCCAAGTATTGCACCCCAGTTCTTCACTAAAGTATATGTCTACCTTGGCTGTGAAGAAGTGGGAATTGGGATTTTCATGTCATGCAACATGGTGATTTCTAAACTACGGTGGTCACATTTGGTAACGGAGCTGGTCTCAATAAGCAGCGTCTCTGCCACCGTCATTGCTCTATGCGTTATCATTTTGAATAGTTAGGTCATCAGGGGATCCTTTTCCTTGCTGAAGCTTATGGTTTGCCAAATCCATCTGAAGAACATCTGAAGTGTTATTACTGATTTGTTCAGTAATAACACTGTGCATTATGTGAAATGAAACCATGGGACACAGCTAATCAACATGTCACACCGAAATTAGACCACCTGCCTCTGCCACTTTGAAGATTCAACTTCCTCTGTGTTGCCCTCTTTGAGTAATGTCTGTCCTCGTAGATTTTATATGATTTTCCCAGACTGGCTTTTGCATTTACTGTAGTGCAGTGGAACATCTGCTTTTTCTCCCCATTTCCTGCAGTAAGCATGTTAGCTATCTGGTGGCACAAAGTGCCTGTTTCTTAAATAGCTCCCCAAGATTGAGGCAGAGGCTCTCGCTTCCTTTTGCACTCAGATTTCTCTTGGCACAGCTGTCTGTTACTTTTGATGTGCTGTAGTCAGGTCCTTCATTTTTTTCTTTCATGCAGTAGGAGGTAAAGAAGGCTAGGACTCTCTTGACGCTTACTTTCCTTCAGATTACCGCAAATGCTTAGGTGGGAATTGCTATCATTCCTCCTCAAAGGGGAGGCAGGTAGTTCTTTAACCAATGGAAGCAGCAAAATAGTGCATCAGCAGATGTGCAGGTGTTTATGACAGCTTCTGAAAGTGCCTGTAATTGCTATACGAAATATGCCTCTAAAGAATGGCATTAAGACTGTGAAAAACTAAACAACAGCGATGTTCTAATTTGGAATTACTTAKCCAGAGGTGGGAGCAAAATCAATGATCTGCATCAAAATTTAAGGCAGGTGTTTTGATATTCACCATCAATTTCTCTTTTTAGATGATAGTGGAATGCAGTGTTTTACTGAATGGTTGCTCTTCTAGCCCTGTGCTTTTTCAGGGATTTGTTATCTAAAATTATATCGCTGTGAAATTTGGAAAGGAAGTGTATGGTCTTAKCTGGGGGTTTGTAGCTGATTCTTAGATTTTTGGTCTCAGCTCTGCAGCTTCTTGTGGGGAGCAGTCAAGTATGAAATACCCACTGACCCATTTATTTGGATCCTTGTTGATTACTGGCAGCTTGGCTAGCTGTGCAAATCAGCTCAGTGATTTCTATTATATGCTTTATTTATAGCATGAAGATTTATTTTTCTGTCCTGAACTAGTATAGCCTCTATTTCAGCAGGAGAGTGAAACATGATTGGGCCAGAATACCAGCAGGTATAAATCACCTATAGATCCACCCATTTTCCACAAATTCAGAATCTGTCTGACTGATTACACTCATGTTCTGTCATTACCGTTTTTCACTGTAGCAATTCTCCATGTGTCATGAAGGCAGCAAGGGATAGAAGTTTTATGTAAGGCAAATGATTCCATATCTTTTCAATAGAAAGGTATTGTGTTACAAATTATTTTTTTTTAGGAAGCCTTACTTGCTGGGAGGTGTTCCATGAGCAAAGATTGCTCTGGTTTTCTGGGTTGACCTCCATGGAGTGACTGCCAGCGGTCTTGTTAAATGTGATGTGATTTAYGGCTGTTTCATTATCTGGAACTACATTATATATACTGAGGTTGGGGCTAGTGCCTGCAGATCAGCTCTGTGGCAGCTGTTATTTCATTGTGTTTTCTTAATAGATTATTCTTGAGATGACCTTGGATTTTACATCTCTAATTGATATAAAAAATAGCATCTTGGATATGATGTATACTTTCCCCTAGGAATTTGCTCTGCACGATGCTTACAAAACCGCAAGTTTTCTTTCTTTCATCTATTAATATTTGTTCTGGCTTTCAATCTTCTCTCCTTCTGACACAGTCTGCATAAAGCTGGTTGAGGAGGACTAGCTCTCATTCTGTCTGGAGAAACACAACATGTTTYCCTTACTGCCTAAAAGGAGCACTGAGAGCTGCCGCCCTTTGCCACATGCAGTGTTTTGTCTCCAGGGTCTGCCCCATTTGACCCAGTGAATTCTCATTAGAAGCTGAAAACTCACACTTGCATTGCCCCCAGATCCAGCAAAGCATAAGGGAGATATTTTGTTATTAGAAGCTTTGGAATTTGGGAATGTGAGTAGGGAGTAGTATCTGTATTTGCTTGTGGTCTCCCYACAACAAACTACCTTTTCATACTCTTTTCATATTCTGAGGTAGAATTTCTGAGGTCTGGGCTTTATATACTCTTATATTTTAGAGACTCTAGCACAAGGTGCAGTGTGTAGGCATTATCTGGGAGCCATATAAATCACTATGTAGAAAGTAGCTGCTAAAAAGGAAGTGTACCACTATTTTGAAGGAGTATATTAATCTTGTAGATATGAAGCAGCTAGATATTTTTAAGGAATCTATTATTTTGCCATTCAGAAAGTAGGAGAACCAAGCTAAYGCATTCACTAACGAATGTGGTATAAAGATGAAGCAAACTTGCAAATGCACTACCATTGTTTTCTACTCCGTCTTTGTCCTTTCTCAACAGCTCTGAAGTCAAGTAMTTTGGATTTCAGAACACATTGAAACTAACAGTAACCTTAATTTCTTCTGAGTTTTTTTCCTAAGGCAGGCAACTACTTTCATCTCTTWTGTAGCATATCAAAAAATATTGTTATCTTTCAACACCTGATGTTGCAGTTCTAGTGGCATTTATAGCAGCAGCAATCTGAGGGTCTTGCATATAATTAACTGCAGATATGCAGAACTGTTGTCACAAGATCTGCTTTTTAAAAAGCTTAAAAGCAAAAAGACTGTAGAAGTTTTTCACTGATCTCCTCTGTCTTGGTGAGGACTGTGTTTTGAAGTCTCCCTCCTGGCTTTTCTGAAGTCCCTCTGAGCTGCTGCTGAAATAAGCAGCGTGGCTATTAGCACTTGAGTTTTCAGACTGCAACGCCGCAGTGTCTGAAGCTACCCGTTCTCGCTGCGGCGCGCGCGCCTGCTTTACGACAGGCAGATGTATAATCTGAATATTCTGAATATTCTTGCTGTGTTGCCGCTCCCCCTGCTGGCCCCGTGCGTGCCTGTTGGCAGTGCGCTGGAGCTGAAGGGAGGTCTGCGCGCAGCCCGTGAGCTGCGTCCTGTTACTTGGTCTTGGTTTTAAAATCCAAAGTCATTTAATGTAACCGTATACTGAGCRATGGAGTGAAATGCGTTAATCGCGGAAGGAATGGCTGTTTTATTCTAGTCACAGTATCCTTGGTTTCCAGTGCATGAGCACGAGTATTCCTGTTTATTCCAACCAGACTACTCAAGTACATGACCTTAGACACGTGTTTGACTAGGCTCCTGGACAGGTCAGGGTGAAAAGTGACTGCAGRGCATCTGAAAAAGGGAAGGCTAATTTTGCCTGCATTTTTCAACGTAGAAGTGGTTTCATTAGATGACATTCAACAAAGATATTTCTATATTTGAACAGTGTATTATGTATTTGAAGTACAAATGCAAGCAGCAGGATTCTATCAAAAAGGAAAAGACATTTACAGGATTTGTTCTATAGCCCTCCAGAAAAGGCAGTTTTCCAGTGTGTTCCTATACTGTCCTTTGCTCATTCTGTTGACTATAACTGAGACAGTTGTAGCTGAGTTTTGCAGTGTCTTTGTGAAAGTTAATCAGTTCTGTAGGACTTCCCAGTGGGACAGAACAACCCAATGTAAAAATGATGTATCCTTCTTCTATGTTTCCRTGTTTGAAAGCCAATCAGAATTCTTCTAAAAAGGAAAGAAAATTACACTAACCTTTTGTWTTGTGGATTTATAAATCGAGTTTTGTCCCAAGTAAAACTTAATCTCAGAGAGACAGATCCCTAACTATTTGCAAGCAAATTGTTCAGTTTAATGGCAAATTTTATTTCTGAAAAGGCCTCAGTTGTAGTRGTGGGGCTATTTACCAAGAGCAGTTAGGAAAGTCACTTTCTGTTTAAGGAAGTTATTGTCCARGTAAGTTACATGCTTCTAAGATGAAAGTCAAGCATGGATCCCCAGAAKCCTGGCCAATGGCATCTCCACAATACTTCTTGTAAGGGTGTTCACACCTGAGTGTAAGAGTAAGAGACACCTGAGTGTCTTGGCTAGGGTTYGACTTCAGGCTTCACATTCTGGCAGATCTTGACTGCAGATCACTGCCCTGGTTGCTCCGGGTCACACACCGGTGCCTTAGCAGCCTCACAGCCTTGCCTTTGATGGCAATGTCAGCTCAGATACCTGTAGTGGCCAGGCATGGGTTTGTTTCCTACWCTGCTGTCCCTTTTGCATCCCCTCTGTCACCTCTGGCTGAGGGACAGTGAGGAGTGGTAACACATKAAACAGCAGCACTTGGATTTGCTGGAGGGCATCTTCCTCCGGGGCTTGTATGAGGACTTGGGCACTTCAGTTCTCATTAGCTCCAAAATTAGCTCTAAAAGCCCCACTCAGCTGCTGCCTTGATGCTCCTAAGGCTGCAGGTGTACCAGAAGCATCATGACCGCCGCAGGCGGCCCTGGGAGTTTAGGCAGCTCTCCTCAGTGGCTCTCCCGTTTCCCCCGAGTTGTACCGTAACAAATGCGTGCAGGGCCGTGCGATGAACTGGATTAGGGAAGCCAGCAAAAAATAAGTGGATAAGTGGTTATTTCTGTTCAGCTCATTGCCTGGCTGGGCGGCAATAGAAAGAAGAGAACAAGTAGGCCTGGCGGAGCCGAAAGACAGTGCGCCCCTACTCAGTAGGTGACTTCCGTCCTTTCGACTTTCAGGTTCCCCTTTGTTTAACCAAAGTGCCTTGCGGTTCGCGCGTGCCTCCGTGAGAGATGAAGGCACCGGAAAACCATGAGGCAAAGGTTGTAGGTGGCCAACCTCGTTGCTTGTGACTTGCAGCACTTCACATGCTGGCGAGGGGCTGCCTTTGCTAGCGCCTCCTGTTGCTGCCCGGTGGCCGGTTCAACGTGCTCAGGAATAAGGCATCAGGATCCTAAAATGATAAACGTGTAGGCTCGTTTGATTTGTATGCTGCTTTTTGTGCTAGCAGGATGCACACTTCTGAGCCACAGAAGAAGAAGATGCACACTCCACAACTGACAGGGCTTGGCTGGGAATATTTATTTCCATTCCAGTAAAAAAAAAAAAAATGTCTGGCACCAAGAGTTAGGCTTTAGGAGCACTAAAAGATATTATGGGACTCTTGTTAAAATCTCAAGCGATAGCAACCYTGCAAATTGGAAGTGTGGAAAATTTTAGCCAGCCGTTGGCTGGTACTTAAGTTTGACGTARTTCTCCAGGCCTTGAAGCCCCAGCACCTTTGCAGCAGTGGTATAAAACTTCCTTTTATGTTGTTAGTTCAAGCCGTRAGTAGAAGTTATTTAACGGGCTTTAGTCATAATGTCGTGGGTATTATCCTGCCGAGGCAACCTGGGAGCTCTTGAGACCTCCACCCATGCTTGTGGCCACATAGGCCTGTCCTCTTTTCCTGCTGCTTTTTGGGTTTCCCTCTGCAATTCCTTAAGGCCAAGCGGAGCCCACACGTTGTTGTCCTTAGCAAGCCGTGGCGCTGAGGCAGTGTTCAGGTGCTCCAGGAGGAAATGGGTGCGTTGTCCTCAGAGCTCCCTTGCGGAGCTAAGTAAAGATTTACAGGGCAAAAATAAAATGATGTAATGAACCTGACAGAAATGGGACAGTAATGATAAGGCATTAAATAGCTGTTTCAGGAATGTGCAGCGTTATTGAGGTGGTTGCCTGTGTTTAACAACCAGCAGATAAACCTGCTAAAGTACACGTTGCCTTTGGCAGCTTAAGACTATTAGAAATGCCCTGAGCACATGTACTGTGTGACTGCTCATTAAGACGTAAGTGAAAGATTGCTGTCTACTGGGTAAAAGCGTTTACRCTGCAGGAAACAGATTAAGTGGTGTCTTAGTATACAGGAAAAGAAAAAGTGACAGTTTAAAAGCAAAAAGCAACCCCTCCCCAAACAAACATTATTTGCCGTGGCTCGATAAACAGCTGCAGGATTCATTTCACACAACTTCTAGTGGAAAATTAATTGTAATGAATAGATGYGGATTGCTCTAACTGAATTATGACACCTAGCAGATTTTTCTTTTATAGCATAAGGGTTTTAAGTCTCTTTTTCACACATTAATAAACAGATCAGAAGGCAGTAAAGATGGATATGAGCAAGGCACAGCAAGAGTAACTTTGTACAGAAGAAAACACTTCTTCAAATAGATCTTATATTGCCAAACATCCCTTACMAGCCCATCTTTTCCTTATATTTTCAAAAGGAATAGGCCTCTTTGGGGAGCTCAACTATGAACTGTCTTTTACATCCTTTTAATTTGATTTTATTTGGTGTCCAATTTAGATACAATCTAGTATGCGGAATATTTTCTGATTTTAGTTCCAGATTTCTGAATTTCAATTTTCTACATTATTTCCAGACTCAATACGGTGGAATTCTTGTAAGATTGTGCAAGATTTTTTTTTTTTTTTTTGCTAATAGTGGTTGAAAGCTTGCAATAACAGCAGCTGAAAGTTGAGTGCTAAAGAACACAGACCTAGATCTCTGTCCTCAGACTTGATTTAGAGAGCCTAATCTAATATGTGTTCTTCAGCCAGCTTTATGTATTAACATAACACTCATTGAAACAAGAGCAGTGGCTTTTTAATTGCAGGAAAAGGAMAACAGAACTGAATTTCTTGTTCGTTTAGGAAACATCTTAGATACCATCATTTTTATTTCATGAAACATACTTCAGTCCAGTACAAATACAAGCAAATGTGTTAGAAATGTGTAACCAGTTATTTCAAAATCTTTATAACAGCTTGCCATTTTATTTAAATTAATAAAAAAAAGGAAGAAGCAGCCCATCCACTCTACTATCGCTTTTCTAATCAAACCCTGTTGCATTAAACTGAAACATATCAGAATAACAGATGTGTGTTATCTTCACCACTGCCTTTTCACTTACAGCGTCGCTATTTAGTCAAATGCTCCTTTATAGACAAATACACGTGACTTACCTAAATTGAAATGTCTAATTGAAAATAGAAAGTACCATAAGAGTAATCATGGGATTTAAATAGAATTGGTGCTGCATTCAATGTGCTAAATCACCGTTACCTTTGCAACATGCTCGTATTTCAACCTAGTACTGAATAGGGCATGGCTGCTGGACCAGTGGGTTATGACAACATGATAGCATGCTCTTGGGCTGTTTATATATATATAGCAAATTGAAACATTTTCTGTTCTGTTACAGAAAAGTGATGGTTTTCCACTAAAATGTTTAAATGCTACATGCTAACAGCAAAAAAAAAAGAAAAAAAAGAGAGAGAGAGAGATACTAACATAGGCTGTTGATTCTTGATTTTCAAAAGTAGTGGCTTTGTGAGTTGCTGCACCCATTGCATTTTGTTCAGGTTTTTCTGCATTATTTGAAGAATAAACTTAATGGCATGAAAGGCATAATCCATAGGGGTATATTCACTGGCCTGATGGTGTGACAGGATGCAAGCAGGGAGTCGTACCTGGAATGCCACCTTTCTGAGTCCAGCCCCAGAGTGTGCCCGCTGAATTAACTCCTCCTGATGGGATTATGGGGGAGGAAGGGAAGAGAAGGGAATGTTAAAAGTAATTAACACTGGGATTCAGCTTCTGTGAAGTGTCTCTTTAAGCTGCCATGGAACTGAATTGAGGTGTGCAGGATTTTCCTAGCAGAGTTCATTCCATCCCTGCTGAACTACCCTTCCACAGAAGAGCAATGAGTGGTTTCAAATTAAAATAGGATGCAGAAATGCTGCATGTGTGTGTGTACATACATAAAAATAATACATATTGTTTCTTATAGAGGATGCTACTCGCTGTGGCATCTCCACTTTTTTTTTCATAGTCAGTTAAAAATGCTGGCTGTTTGTTATAACTTGCAGTATCTGGAAGTTCAATGTATGTGAATTCAGATTTCCCATGAAGATTAGTTAAGGTGTAGTAGTACTGCTTCTTACAGCTATTTGAGTCAGAGAATGAGGTCCTGAAATAAGCTGTATGCACACAGAGCTCCAAGGTTGGGGTTAGTTCTTTTAGTTCTTCTGTCAGTTGCAGATGATTCATCATCTATTTTACAAAGTTAGGAAAGAGTTATTATTTGTATCACAAGTGTAGCTTCCAAAGAGTGCTAAGGCATAGTTGTGCATGATTGCTGCCACGTACTGATGAAACAAAGTTCAGTTTCCAGATAATGTGACGACTCCTAAAAACTGCTTAAATTTTTTCTCTCTCTTTTTTTTTTTTTTTTTTTAATGGGCATCGAAACTCTCTAGCAGATGTATCAGGCCAGAACTGCAATTGATTTAAAATTCTCATGTTCAGCTTCTTCAGAGGAGTGATCACCCAAGACTTTGTTCTTGCCAGTACACACTTACTGATGTACTGGAGTTTCCATTTGAAACCACTGATGTGTAAAGGTAGGCAACTGTGTGCCAACTAAGAACTTACCTAATAGAGGTAAGAATTTCAGCATGGCATTTTGGCCTTATCTCTGAACCAGCTTTCTAATCTAAATACTATGCCTGGCCACAGCCTGTAGTTAAGCCTGGCCCCTGCCCTAACCCCAGGCAGCCCTTTGACGTCGCTGAGTGCCTCTGGCGTGATGTCTTGCTGGCATGTACTTAGCTGCGGGACAGGGCCTGACTGTTCAGGGAAACTCAGTACCTGTTGTACTCAACTTTGCAAATTTTAGGAGGTTATGGTCATGTTTTCACATGCATCTCCATTTCAGCAGGGCACCCGCTTTGTGGCGACCCAGACAGCTCTGTTGAGACTGCTCCAGAAGAAACAGAAGTGCAAGACTTGGAATCATCTGATGAGGCTGATAAGATGAGCAAGGTGAGAAATTTTTATTTTCACATGACGCAGAGCAAAAGCACACTAGACTCACAGCTGATGTGCTGATTTCACAGCTGTACACAATTAGAGCATCCTTCCTGGGAAAATATTGATCTTACTTTTAAGGTGTTTATAGATGATACTGAATGTAACAAATTACGGCTTTGATTATGGACTTGTGCCCCTTTCCCTTGCAGCGGTAAAGAGCAGGCGTRGTTCTCATCTTCAGTGTCTTGTGATAATGTTTCCACATATTTTTAAAATGGGCTAGCTTATCACCTCCTTTCTCCAGAGCAGGTCAGTTGAACCAAAAGATCAGATGGATTATTACAATTTCTTACTCTTTCTTGATTTCAAGGCATGGGAGACATGTAAGTTACAATATTTCCTTAAATCAATAGCATAGCGCACGTGATAGCTTTTAAATGCAAACCAATTATATCCAAACTACCTTAAATTGAAGCAAAACTCCAATTATAGCTAAGAGGCTGTGCAAATGGATTGCTAATTGCCATCTATTAAAGGATGGGTTTTGCTGTGGTTGGAGTTTGCACTTGCTCTGGTGCTGGGGAGCTTCACACAAAGTTAACTGTGATGATTACTGGCTTTTCAGGCAGAATCAAGTAAGATTATTTTAAAGTTACTGATTACTTTTAAGTATTTGTTGCATAAGTGATGTTGAGAGTTTACAGCTACTTTTCTATAGAATGCATGTTCTCAGGAGTATCTGTTCTCACTGAATTTGTGTTTATGTACAGGTGTTTTTTTTTCTCAGCTCTTATTTTAGCTAAAATGTGTCACAGTGAGTCCTGAATTGGTCTCTATGTTATTCTACTTGGTTCTTGTAGTGAAAGGAAGGAAGAGACCCTGGCCTCTTGTTTCCTGATCTCTTATGTCTTGCTAGCCTGTAGTTTTGTCTTTGATAGCCAGAGAGTGGAAGTCAGATAAGAGAAAACATTCCTATACATGAAATACATGTGGAGCTTGCATGCAAAGAAAGTGATTACTCCTGCAATTTCTTTCCAACTTTTCTTACAGAACCTTTTCTTGTAAGTACAAAGAATTTGTTTTTGAGAAAGTGGAGTTGTTTACTGATACTCTTGGATTTTTAACTGTGAATGCATGGGATATTCATGTGTTCTGAAAAGTCTTTTCTGTTAAGCACTGAAGCTGTGGAAGAGCACTGAGCAGAACACACAGCTACTTGGGGAATAGATGTTCTTGTTGTGTTTTCTGTAGCTTTCTATTTGTGAACCATGTAAGAGGCTGCAGGGTTCCATTTTGCATCTTGYCTCCTGGATC
Organism: Rhea americana; assembly: GCF_003343005.1. NCBI lineage: Eukaryota > Metazoa > Chordata > Aves > Rheiformes > Rheidae > Rhea > Rhea americana. Next base: position 1,842,464 of record NW_028185373.1, read on the forward strand.
TTCAGAGCTGTAATTGCCTAAAGCAAGGCGTAAGGATTACACGATTAGCCTAGTGGCTCAGCAGATTTAGTTAAACTGAGAAATATGTGTTAGCAGCTCTAATGCTTAATATTCATACAATGGAAGAGTAACTCATAAGTCTAATAAGCCCCAGTTCCAGGGAGAGGAAAATCTATCTTTCTGTAAGTGAAATGTTGATGTTGTTGCATCCTTTTCTTTTAAACTTGAGAATTGCCTTATGTTGTTTGTACGGTGTAGAGGAGAATAAGGTATTTGCTTCTTTGCATTTTGTTTGTTATGGGACAGAGTGCTTGAAAGTGTTTCTTGTGGAAAAAGCATACATTTATCTGCAGTATTTATATAGTGTGCTGGTCTTGGCAGACTGGTGAATTCATCTGTCCCTTTTCATGTAGAAGAACTCTATGCTCAGGGATCTTGCTTTGTGGTTCTTCTCTAGCTAAAGCTGTAGGAATCCTAGAGTTATTTTGCTATACCCRTTGAGAATTCTAGTAAGTGGTAGAAGGGAGGAAGTCACTGCTTCAAATATTAATTTTTAATACAATAACAAAAATCCTCATGAAACTAAGAAACTTTTAAAAATTAAATTAATGAGGGTTTGCTTAACCTCTTTGCTTTTCCATGTGCTTGGGAAAGTCGATCTGCATGGGGAGTAATGAATCTTTCTGCAACATGCRTTGCTCCATAGAAAATCGCTACCCTGCTGGTACTGTGAGGAGGARAATCAAAGGTGCTTTCCTGTCCACACCTTGCCACACCTTTCCATGCTCCTAGGATTATGTAGCGGATGATTAGGCTGACGTCCTCTATGCTGTCTTTCCCAGGTTATTTTTGTACACAGGAAGTAAAATGCTCTGCCCTCATACCGCCAGGAGGGGCATGTTCCTATACGCTGCCATTACTACCACAACTTCCAGTCTTTCCCTCGGATGGAGGCATTAAGGGGAGACTTTCTGATTCTTTCTCTTGTTTATTTACTGCCCTTCTTGGCAAGAGCAGGGCAGGAGTACTCTTAGCCACTCACAGAGGCTAGCAGAGGAAATCCAGTTGAACGGCACTGGAGCCTACCAGCTCAATGCAAAGTTCGCCTTCTTGCAGTGCAGATGCAGCATTAGCAGCCGAAGATCTGAAAAACAGCGTTTGGATTTTTTTTTTTTTTTTTTTTTGCCTTGCAATGGCATGATTCTGAAACAGGGCTTAATCCTGCAAATGCCACTGCTCTACACCTTCACGGTTGTCTGCTGATGCCCGCAAGCTCTGCTGAGGAGGAGAGCTCTGAGGAAATTTCCCAGTTCTCTGGCCAGCAGAATGATTCTAGATGAGAGTTAATAATTCATGGGAAAAGGAGAGGAAGGTAGCGCTGCGACTGTCCTTCATGTGTTCTTGTAGCGCATGCTCGAGTAGGCTTTTTATGAAGGTAAGTTGTGTGCAATTCTACCAAAAGCCAGACCTGGGTCCCTTCTGACTTATCTGTAACKCTGTCACGTAGGTGATTGATGGGTATGTATCATAGGAGATAGTTGGATGTGTCTTTTCTCCTCCTCCTCCTCCTCTTCCTCCTCCCTTCCAGCTGTCCCTTTCCCTTCCCCCATCTCAGCATGTGTKCATGGGGGTGTGAGTTTGCTTAGTAGTGGTGCATTTGCTTTTTAATCCGTGAAAGCCTCCAAGCTGTTGATGGTGGTGGAGGATTGGAGGGTGCTCCAGTAGCTTTGAGGATCCTTCCCTCTTCRGAAAATCCTGTCTTCTCTATATCCTTAAGAACAGATCCACAAGGAAAGACTKCAAAATATGGAATTCACTTCTCCCTTGCTGTCCTCAAAGGAATCATTATAATAATAAGCGAAAAACCAGGATGACTGTAAGACTGTTCTGATAAAATACTAGAAACCCATTTCCAAAGTAGGTGGAGGCATTTGCAGTGTGGTGCTGTGGGACAGCTGTTACTCTCTGAATTTGCTCCCACTCTAATTTCATGATGCCTTCACTGTGTCAAGCAGCTCTTAGGTTTAAATCTGCATAAACAGTAGTGGGCAGGTATGCTTTCTAGGTATGTGGGGTTTTCCCCCCCTCCCTCTCTTTAAGTGATGCAGCTGACTCCTAACTTTCCCCAGTTTATGTGGGAGCCAAGCCTGAGGAGGAGGAGAGAACTGGGAGGGTGAATTGTGGAGGGGGAAAGGAAAGCGTGATCACTGCCACCTCTTCAGACTTGTGTTTTTGTAGCACGTGAGTTCAAGTTTTAGGCTGTTTATGAAATCTAGATGGTGACTGGTCTCCATCTGAGACTAGTCAGTCTCAGATCAGCCTCTTGCACYGCATATCTGTCCTACTAGAGTAATTTCTTAAGTAGTTACTTGCCTCTGTGATGACCTGACTGTTTTGGCCCTTCAAATAGCATAGGATAAATTGAGGTACAAAGGAGGTACTATATAAATAGGTGCTTAATGTTGCAGGTTACCAAAAGCCAAGGTAAGGGTTATTACATCAGAAGATCAGTCTTCATGCATAGTGTTTCCTATAACGAACTGAGTCCTTTCAATTTGACATGGAATGTGTTTTTAGAGCTGTAATCAATTAAAATACTGCAGGACACTTACTTCTCCTTGTTTCTAATTTAAGACATCTGCCTCTTGAAATTAAAGTTAATTACCTTGCAGYGCTTGTGCTTAGAGGAGCATGCTGTAATGCTCTGTGTGTGTACATGCTTATATAATTTAGAGGTATTTTTTTCAAAGAAAATAGGTCTTCTTYTCTCTGTGGCATTATTTAAAACCAGAGTTAAATCTCAAAACCTTCAATGTGTTGCAATGGATGTGAAAGGATTAAAATAGAGATTTGAGGGGGTAGGTTTTCCAGTAAYAGAACTGGCTTTTTTAAAGATCTTTTAATTCTGTGCTTCTGTCCCTTCAGATATTTAATATTCTTATGCAGTGTCGTTTGTAGCCAATCGGCTCATGCTCAGCCACAGGCAATAGGCATTTATATTCCAGGGCTGCCTTCACCTCTCCTTTTCTGCATTTCAGCCTTTCTGCTGAAGTTTTCATCTTAATGATTCCATGAAGAGCAGCATTAAATTCTCAGCGTTAGCTCATAGTCAGTTCTTAATTCTAGCTGATGTAGAGAGTGAACYAGGCCTATGGCAAATGACACATGAGGAAAGGCTTTGCTTAGAGAAATATGGTCGTGGCCCTTTCTTATTAAAATGCAGCAGTCTTCTGTGTTGTGTATCAAGTAAGCAGCATGGAATATTTGTCTGGAGTGGGAAAGCATTTCAAATCAGCCGAATATGTGGAGAACTGGGATTTTTCTCATAGCCGAGCTTGAAAACGCTGAATGACAGTTCTCACGACACTGCCTTTCCAGCGATGTCGGCTCTTTGGAGAGTTAACCGTAAACTCAAGAACAAAAGCAATGTGAGATCCAGCGACTCTCTGTACCGTATGCTGTATTTGGTGAGCAGATCTGCTGTGCAGTGTGACTAGACTAAGTAATTAGCAGTTAAACGGATTTTCGTGCTGTTTTAATTTTAAGGTTATAAATTTGAGACTAAGCTGTAATGTATATAGGCAGTAGAGGCACTTTGTTATTGTGCAATGTCATTAACAATCCGGGCAATATGAGAAAGGATGCAATTTGCCTGAATTTGGTTTGGGAAACTAGTAATGCTTAGAATTTACTGCCTATTGTGGGACACGGGTGTTGCATGCTGTTTAAGAAGACTTTCTGTCTCATACCCAGGCACCTATGTATTTTTATAAAGTGAGTGCCAGAGGAAATTGCAGTCCACTCTCTCAGAGCTATAGGGCAGGCAGCCAGGGCAACATGAACTGCTTGGCAATTTTAAGGAAGTGCTCCTGCCTGAGAAGGATGTGAGCTTAGCTCCTGTGCTCAGCCACTGCCGAGAAGAGGTTAATGCCCTTGTAAAGTAAACTTCGTTTTACAGCCCAGTCGTGCAAGCTCTTTGTCGCATTTTAAGGTTGCTAGATGGGATTGCTTGCACAGTTGTGCCTAAAGTGAGATGCAGTAATTCTCCTAGAGAAATCCCAGCTCAGTGATATCTTTTTAGCAGCTGGCAAACAGAGCTGGTATTGGGAGATAAAGGGATTTGGTTGTATTCCAGACATTCCCTGTTCTGTCTACTTTTGGTAGGAAAATGGTGACAGACACTTTTGTTAAYGCTGTTTGAGATTTTGAAGCAAAACAATTGTATTATGAATCTCACTGGGTGCAATACGCATCTACCAGGTCTGTCTAGCAATTCATTTTAAGCGCATGTGAGGTAGAAGGTGGAAAAAACTACATTCAGGAAGCAAACAGTTTGTTCAAAGAGCAAGCAGGAACAGGCTTGTGAATGTTAATGTGCTTGAGACTTTGCCTGTCTGAAGAGTAGCAGGTGAGTGATACTTGGGGGGAAACGTTTAAAAGATGTGAGGAGCAGAAGGGGCAAAGCAGAACTTAGGGGTGGTGTTAGCTGGAACTGGGCTCGGGTGAAGTCAATGAGCATTTGTAAAGTATGCGTGTGTAGAGATAAGGTTTTTAAGTCTTCCAGACTTCCTTTTTGTAATGTGGGTATAACTACTCCTTAAGAGGCAGACTGTGTGCCTATATAACATATATTCAATGTTTAGATACTTATTTCACATTCTATATGGATTTTCTCCACCTTTCTTTGGGTGACCCATCTTCTCCTGTAACATATTGCAAGTGAACACCCAGTATGAAGAGCTGTCGACAGCAGGGTATGAAGCATGAACTGCTTAAAACACTTTATATGGAATCAAGCTCCAAAAATAAACAACGTTTTTATACATTTTAACTATTCTTAATTGTGCCTTTCACTCTTAAAAGAATGTGCYGCTGCATATGCCTTCCATATTCTTTCAAGAAATATTCCTTGTGAAGTTAAATGTTCCTGAGGAAAACCCTACCTCTTCTGGGTCTCTGTAGGCTTCGATTAACATCTATTAATTGTCAGTGCTTTGTCCCTTGCCACCAGAGCGGGTAACTCCAAGTTTTTTTCCCCACGCTGAAGCCAGGCTTTCACCTACTGTGCTCTGTGGGTTTGGGGCTGTTGGGATCAAGACCAAGCCTGTTGAAACCTAATGTAAATGTAACCAAAGGGTCTGGGTATGCTTCATGATTAAGACTACCACCTCCTGTCCTTACAGGAGGAATCTTGGTGAGAAAGAAAAAGAWTCACTGTGACTAATAAATCCAGCTCTCAGTGAAATGTGCGACTACCAGAAGCAGAATTAGTTAGAAATGGACTGGTCCAGCTCACTGAGGTTTTTGTTTGTTTTGAGGTAGATGGGGAAGGGGAAAGTTTTCTTTTTTTTTTTTTTTTTCCTCCCTCCCTCCCTTAACTTACCACACCTTTTTCCTTTCTGCTTGATCTGAAGTTACATCTTGGATACTGYGGATGGATATTTTACTGCAATAAACAGTCTCCAAGAGGCATCTTTGAATAGTCAGCTACAGTTTGTTTATAGCTTTTACTTGTGTTCTGAAGAAAATTATCCCTTGGATAATAAGCGTCTTTACTTGTATGCCTTACTGTGGTACACTTATCTAAGTCTTTATARCCATAAGATAGCTTTGGGGAAAGCAACCGTGTTATGGAAGGAAATCTGTTACTTGGCTAAACTACTTAATACTCCTCTAGGGCTTCATGGACACGAACGGAGAGGAAAATAGCTATATGTGTGCAGCTTAACAAATGCAGAGGTTTTCAGCATTGGGTCATCAGAGGTCTGTAGTAGTTCAGGCTTGTCCTACTGCTRTTGCTGCCTGCTGGTAGGTTGGCATGAGTGAAGGGATTTCCCAGTGCAAATTGGTGGTGTGTTGTAGGTGAGGTTTTGTTTAGTTTAGTTTAGTTTTGTTTTGGTTTTTTTGTTGTTGTTGTCTCCTGCACATTCTATGTCAGAACAGGCTAATTTCTGGTAAGTTGTTTTAATATGGACTATAGGGATGTAGAGGCTGTGTTGGTAARTCTCTAAATCTGGATTAAGACGCAGCGGCAGGATTAAGCTCAGAATTTGAGAGAGATGTAGTCAAGCTGCTCTTTTCCCTCCCGTGCCCCCTCCCGGCCTCGAGGAGGGAAGAGGATACGGTGCTGGGCTGCTTCAGCAACCCTAGAAGCCCAGGGCTGTCGTCACTGACACTAGAGACCGAACCTGCTCAAAAACTTTTCAGTGTAACGAAAGATGCACAGTGATGATCTAGCAAGAGGGAGGTGAAGAGAGGATAACTGTCTTTATATATAGACAGCTGATTAAACATTAAAGAAACCAGCTAGATGTAGAAGCTCTGAAAAAGCTGACTTATGGAAGACATTTGTCCTGCAAGGCATGCTCCTTTCCCAAGAAGTTTGCTTTCAAAGCCCGCGGCTTTGGCTCTGCGGATGGCTCTGCTTTGCTGCAAAACTGCTTAAGCAGTTTCTGTCTCTGCGTTGTCTGCTTGGTTGTGTTGACACAGCCGTTCCTGGGACTGTTGCAAACCAGATTAGGGAACTGTTAGAGGGCTGGAGTGTGTGTTTTGTTTGCACAGTTGTTTTTAGTTCCCAGTTCTTGCGCTTGGGTTTTTTGTTCTTTGTTTTTTCCAATTCTAAGTGCTGGATAAGCCTGTTTAATTAAAGTTCATTCACTTCTGAAACCAAAAATGTTACTGAATCAAATAGTTTTTATTCATAACTCTCTTAAATTTTTTTATTACATTGTCTCCTCTTATCCTCTGTCTCTGAGTGACAGGACAGACAGATATATAAAATGGTGTGTGYAGTTGTGGACTTTGGCTTTCAGAAAACTCCCAGGCAGCAATTGCTTAACTCCAAAGGCTTTTAAGCTCCATCTTTCTGCAGCACTTACCTGAAATATTACCCCAGTCTTTCCTCTTCTTTCTTTTTTAAAGAGTACAGAGCAGGTTGCTGCTTTCTGTCGCAGTCTACATGAAATGAATCCTTCTGATTCRAGTGCTCATCCTCAGGAAATCACCGGACCCCAGCTGGCCACCATGAGACAGCTCACAGATGCAGACAAGCTGCGAAAGGTTATTTGCGAACTTCTCGAAACAGAACGCACCTAYGTCAAAGTAAGGGGTCTCAATACATGGTTTCAATCTATTAATATTTCTCCTTCTTCTGGAGAGCTTTACTAGTCTCTTTTCTACTTCAAAATATATTTTATGCATATATCCTTTCTTTAATTTACTATTCTTATGACAGATTGCAGGATGCATGCAACTTTAACAAGTCTCAGAATAAGTAGTGTTGCAACATTCTTATTCCATCATTTTGGAGTGACTTGACTTGGTTGATAGGCAGGTGAATACTGTTTTATGAGATCTTACATTGATTTTTTTTTTTTTTGGTAAGTAAAACTGTGTAAATATCTTATCTTAAATTCTGTGAAAGCTAATTCTTTTGCCTTACGCATGACAAAGAAATATTCATTGGTAAACTGTGATCTTTGTCACTTCAATAAATATTTAGAGGCAATTCAAGGAACCACCACAGGAATCTTTTTCTGAATTTTTAGGACCTAAACTGTCTGATGGAGAGATACCTGAAGCCTCTACAAAAAGAAACTTTCCTCACACCGGATGAGGTATGTTAGTTGTTGCTTGTCCTTTTGTTAGATATCTTATCCTCCCYCTTCTAAGCTTGACCTTTTTTCTGAAGGTTACGGAGAAATTCTGAAATTAATTTCTTTTAAAATAATGGATTGAATAGCATATCAAGCTACTGCTCAATAATGTATATATATATATATTTTTTTTTCTTCTGGCATGGCACTGATTTACAATTGGACTGAGAATTACTGAACTTCTAGAAAACACAATTTAGTTGTGAAGTGAACTTAACAGTAATATTTTCAGCATGTTGCTCTCTTTTCCTTTTATTAGCTGGACGTTCTCTTTGGGAACCTGACTGAAATGGTAGCATTCCAGGTAGAATTCTTAAAAACTCTTGAAGATGGAGTAAGGCTGGTTCCAGACCTGGAAAAGCTTGAAAAAGTAGAGCAATTTAAGGTAATCTCACTATTTAAATTCTAAGTAGACTGACACTATTAAATTTTACATAGTGATGCACTGTATCCCAGAAGTTGTCCTCTAACACCCTTTATCACATTTGTCTATTATCACTCTTCATGTAAAAACATGCATCTACCTGCACCTTAGATTAATTTATTAACTAATACTGAATTTCACAGTGCCGTGTGCTTTTAGATGCTATTCTTGCCTTTCTGTCTCATTGCTTGTCTTGAGCTGTAAGGAAAAGTTAGAAATGGAATATTACATAGAACCTTTGTTCTGACAAGTCTAATGCAGCAGTTCAGAAGTCCATTGGGGAAGTAATTCCGAACTGTAAATTGAGTTTGGTATTGGGGCTTTTGATGGATAGCAGAACTATATGGCAAGCACTTTGAAGTATCAGCAGCTGTGCGTGAAGGATATGTAGAAATACAAACTAAAAGTATATAAACTTAATTAAAAAAAAAAGCAAAATGTATCTGTTTAAAACAGACTGGCTGTTTACTCTGTGCTGTGTTATGTCGCCTGTAGTCGTGTACTGCATGTATGGTGTTTAGTCTTTACGGAGTTTTACTCTTGCTTTGAGCATTCACCTTGGTAGAGGACAGGATACTGTGATGAATAATTACARTATTTCCACTGGCTTCGTCTTCAGCTAACAAACATACAGCCCTTCAAGAGTTAGTGAAAGAAGTTGTCTTTTTGTGTGTGTAGCTTTGCTATCAGATGCTCGTTTTAAGTCAGTATTTGTCATAAAGACTGCCCCCATGTAATTAGAATTTGACTCTTCTTTTTGTAGGAAGTGTACCCAGAATCGAGAGTGCACGTATTCCATTTAGTGGTAGGAGTCTCTGTAGTCACCATATGCTCTGAACTGAACAGGATGAATAAGAAAGAAGCTCATATTCAAGAATATTTCTACTTCCACCTCTTTCCATGAAAAGTGTATTAACCTCATTGACCTCTCTCTCCTATATGTATAGCTGTAGAACAGAGTGCAAAATGGGACTTTAGGGTTTGGTTTCAGTTCTGCTGAGYGCTTCCCTCTGACCGTAGCTACGCTGCATTCTTTTTTTTTTTTTCCCCGCTCCACCATTTTGTGGAGCTTATTGTAGCTCCAGTATTTAAATACAGCTCTGGGGTTTATGTTCACAGTATAGTCAATGGTTTCTCTAGATGACCTTAGCTATGGTAACGGCCTAGGGAGTCCAGGCTGGGTGTGCCTGGCAGTGTGAGAACACTCTTAAAAGTGCAATGTCCTGTCATCTGAAATAAATGGAAACTCTCCATCCCACTGTTGCTTGACCACACTACAGTAGGGAGAAAAACAGTCTTGTTCTGATTTCTTGTCTTCAACCTTGTGAGGAGTTTCTGTACTTGTTGCTTTGATCTTTCTCTGTTGGTGAAGGTCATCAGCTGGGAAGCTCAGTGGATACTTGTGGCAGCATTCAGAAAAGCCATGCTTGTACAGCCTGCTGTGGAAGACCCCCCACAATTTAGACTTTTTGACTTCAGCTGACCTGTCAGAAGGGGAAATAACTAAGATTTTCATATGTGTTTTATGCTTTTTTTTTCTCCTCTCTCCATCCTAGAAAGTATTATTTTCCTTGGGTGGATCCTTTCTTTACTATGCTGACCGTTTCAAGCTGTACAGTGCCTTCTGTGCCAGCCACACGAAAGTCCCCAAAGTACTTGTGAAAGGTAAGAGCCATACCTTGGATAAATAGATCTAGGTGTGCAGAGAGATATGCGGGAACAAAGTGTTAGTTTGGGTTGGCTCAGACTATCCTGCTGGATGGTGAGATGTGGCCACTGTGAGCCAGACTATGCAAGGCAAGATGTGATGGAGGAGTGGGAGCGTGCATACCTGGCTGCTCTCCAGGAGTTTGTGTAGTGTTAGCAGAGTGAGTCCAGCTGGTCCGAAAGGTTCATGGAGAACACAGTGCTGTAAATGCTCTACTCAGCCCTGGTGAGGCCTCATTTCGAGTACTGCGTCCAGTTCTGGGCTCCCCAGTACAAGAGAGACGTGGAGCTACTGGAGAGAGTCCAGCGTAGGGCTACGAAGATGATCAGAGGGCTGGAGCACCTGYCCTATGAGGAACGGCTGCGAGAGCTGGGCCTCTTCAGCCTGGGGAAGARAAGMCTGAGRGGGGATCTTATCAATGTGTACAAGTACCTGAAGGGAGGGTGTCAAGGGGATGAGGACAAACTCTTTCCAGTTTTTCAGCTGAGTGGGGAGGGGGGAGGTTGGACTAGATGATCTCCAGAGGTCCCTTCCAACCTTAGTGATTTTGTGATTCTTAGACCACCATCAGCGTAGTGATACCTGAGGAACTCGATACAAAAGGTGATTGATCTCTCAGGTAGTTCCCTCTACTTTATTCTCCAGTGATACCTCTTGTTTCTCTTAATATGAAGCAAAGAAARTTTTCATACATGGGCAATGTGACATGTGTTAATGGGTCACTTTCYACTTGGGAACCAAAAGTGGCAGTAGTTATCTTGACCTACGATTCCTCTTAAAGTTTATGCTCTGAATACGTGCTCATGGCAGTCCCACTGAAGCTTCAGTAAGTTTGGTTGAATACTGACAGGCATTAGGAATGGATCAGCCTGGGAGGATGTTTTATGGAAACTGTCTAAATATTTTAATTTCACTGTGCTTTTTCTCTCATTTGTTCCTCTTCTCTCCTGTGTTCCAATTTGCCTGAGAAGCTTCCATGTCAAAATTTCTAGCAGAGCTTGGTTTGCTGAGGTGGAGATAAATGAACTGTGGTTTGGCATATAAATGCTTATGGACCTCCTTGTCTTGGAATTTATTTTCTCYCTTACCCATCATCATCGCCCCATGAAAGTGTAAATCTCTTGGCGTTAGCGCTGTTGCATGCAATTCACTACTGGCCAAGATGTTAAATAAACAAGCGGTTCCAGTTCTAGGATCAATGCCATTAAGGGGGAGCTCTTATTCTTCCAAGAACATGTAGATATCTGATAATCAAAAAACCCTTCAGATTTGCATAAAAATAATTTTAAAAAAGTTTTTTGCTATTATTATTTGTAAACTCTTTACCATGCTGCAAAGAGAAGTTGGCAGCTCCATGGAATACATGAATAAATGATTTGTTGTTAGTCACATTCCTACTTTCTGTTGGCATTAGCTTCTTTGACCTTAATGTTAAGACTATGGCCAAGGTAATTCCGGTTGTTTTGTTTTGTTTTTTCGTTACTGACTGCATTTATAAATGAAAAATGTGTATGCTTGAATTACGGCACAAACAGAACTTCAAATTTAATTCCAGAGATAAATCTCTTAAAAAGCCTGGGAGTGTGTTTCAAGTGTAATTTGTTATCTTCAGCTGTGGTGCAGGTGACTTTTGGTTTTAAACAGAAGTTGCTTTRTTGAAAGCAGGTGACTATCTGCAAAAAATCCATCCAGTGTTGCAAGGGGACATGGCTCTAACAAAAGCAATTGCATGGAATTGTTTTTGCACTGAACAACTTGTATGTCTAAATATGCCTTCTTCTCCATCCTCACCTCCCCACACAAATTTATGTTCTAATAGGGAGAGCAACAGAGAAATTGGGTGGGTTGGGGTGGGGGGGGAGGAAGGAGGGAATTTGATAACGGTCAGGTGGAAAAGATGATGAACAGCAGTCAGGTGGAGAAGCCCAGTCTGACTGAGCTCTTAAAATATGATATAGTATCGTAAGTTTACTGTTTCCTGCTTCCTTACTAACTCTTGATTTTATTGGTGTTTAGTATTACAATAAGATAAAAATATCCCAAACATGCCTGTCTGTCTAGTATTATGAATTCTTATAAATACCCAGTATGGCCCTCTTCTTTAAGGAAGCAGATGGTTAAAAGGATTTATGCAACTCTAAAATAGTTTCAAGGTCAAAAATACTATGGATAATTAAAAACAGTATGTGTTTTTGTGGTATGTAAGTGCCTGATGTTAAATCATAAATAGTGTCTATGTGGCAAAGTGACAGCAACTCAAAACCTGAAGGGCATAAATCTAATACTGTGGATCTGAGAAATCTGCACTTCTTCAGAAAATGTCTTTGGATAAATGAATTTCAAGCCGGAAAATCCACTTTATCAGGACAGCTGTTATTATTTCTGATTTATTCCATTGCTTCATTTTAATCTTCTAGCTAAGACAGACACGGCTTTCAAGGCATTTCTGGATGCTCAGAATCCTAGACGGCAGCACTCCTCCACGCTGGAGTCTTACCTCATCAAACCCATCCAGCGAATACTGAAATACCCTCTCTTGCTGAAGGAGCTCTTTGCTCTGACTGATGTAGACAGTGAAGAGCACTATCATCTTGATGGTAAAGACCTAATCTGTGCCTCTCCTGCCTGCTTTTTAGCTTTGATCTAGAATCCTCCTCCTGCCTCTTCCTCTCAGGAGCTTAAAAGCACCTTTTGGCTTTTCCCCTTTCTCTCTGTCTTCTAGTGGCCATAAAAACAATGAACAAAGTTGCCAGCCACATTAATGAAATGCAGAAAATCCACGAAGAGTATGGTGCRGTGTTTGACCAACTCATAGCGGAGCAAACAGGGGAGAAAAAGGAGGTAACAGATTTGTCAAATTTAAGAGAACAAGGCTGCTGTTTTGGAGTCTGAAGTGTGAATGTTACATTTTGTGAATGTTAAATTATATCAGATATTTATCTTTCATGCTATCTTATCTGAGTGAGTTCTGACACAAACAGATAAATCTCAGTTCAATCCAAAAACTGCTTTTCCAACTACAGTTCAGTGAGTGGAACCAAGTTATAAAAGCAGTAAGTTAATTCACCTTCAATGTCGTGCTTGAGTCAAAATCCCAGCCAGCTTTTTTGATGTCCATGTGTCAGCTCTACTGTTTCCACATAAATAATCTTGCCCCACCAGCCTGAGCAGACTGGCATGCTGAAGCAAGTCTGTACTTAGTTCTCTAATCACTTTAAATAGATCACAATGTGAGATCCAGGGTGTGAGAAGCTGCCATTACCATTTTGGAAAGTGTATTAGTTGGCTTGATGTATGAGAGACCTGGGCTTTGGCCTAGCTCCTAYATAGCACATACTGAAACTCGTGAAGTTTGAGCGTGGCTCAGTCTTGGGTGATCATTTCAGGCACCTGTGGAAGGGGTCTTAAAGGTTTGAGCTSAGGACTGGACTCACCATTTACTGATGAAACATTGGGCTGTGAGTCCATTAGTGAGGGAGAGTGATGGGTTGAAAGGGGACAATGAGGAAGAGSTGGAAACACACTGAAGCAGAGTGCTGAAGGACTGATGAGAGCAATGACATGGGTGAACACTGGAAAGAGACATGACCATGTGAAGAGATGATAGTGAAGTTTTGCCAGCAACCAGGATAAATATCAAACATAAGAGGTGTTGGGCAAATACAAGACAAAGGTGATCTGGGTTGTGTGGAGTCAGAGAAGCTTTGGATGTGAGAGTTAGATAATTCCAGCAGGGAGAAGCATGTAGTGGGTAGATGTCAGATACCAGGGTTGGTGTTGGCAAGTGGGGTGGAGAGAGTGTATCAGGACTTCTGTTTGGAGAGCAGTTGTTGTTTGGTGTTAATTTGGGAGTAGATGCAGTAAACGCATTCCTTAGTGTTGCTCTTGTGTTTATTGGGGAGAACTCAAGTTGTGCTATCTGTGCTGTCCTTCAGCAAATGTCAGATTTCACCGAGTGGAGGGTGGAAGAATAGTGTAAAATGTCACCCAGACTGCGGATAGCCCTTGCTTTGTCACCTTAGGAGACCAGAGGTTAAAGTAAAAGATCTGGTTGCTGCAGTGATCATTGGTATGCATCTCCCAACAGTTGACACGATTGCCTTTCTTAGTCCATGTCCAGCAATGTGGACATGACGAGCCTTTGGACAGAATCAAGAGCCATGGCCCCTATGGAGAGGCCATGCTCTGACCCCTTCCCCAAGTGCTCTCTCTGAATGTTACCCAAACTGAATGGGTGTGATTGTGGGGGGAAGCTTTAAGTGGTCAAACAAAATAGCAAGGAACTGGTAGGTGGAAAGATAGACAAAGGAACAAAAACACCAAGGAAAGCATCAGGTGTTTTTGGCAAGTCTTGGCTTCCTACAGAATCATGAGAGCCAGACACTAAGCTTGACTTGCCCTAATTTATGCCCACCAAACAAGGATTTACATGCTGTTTGCATGTAGCAGTCTGCTATAGTCTCTTTGCACACTTGCAGTCATCTGACTAAATATGTCATTCCAAAAGTTTGTGTGATGCGGGGCTGTTTGTTTCTCTCTGTTAAACTGACACTGTATCTCTGCATGCCTTTGTGATCCACAGGTGGCAGACCTTTCTATGGGGGACTTGCTCTTGCATAATACTGTGRTATGGCTTAATCCTCCTGCTTCATTGGGGAAATGGAAGAAGGAACCTGAGCTAGCAGCATTTGGTTTGTATCTTAGTGATTTTTTTTTTTTTAATTTTAGATATTTGAATAAGTATAGACTATGCCTTAGCAGGTATCTATTGAAAGAAGTTGAGCATTGCCTTCTGCATGTTGGCTGGAACTTAAACAGTGTTTGTCTCTTTGCAGTAGTGGTCAAATTCTGCCTGTGTTGATTTAGGTTTGGTGAAAAATTTGGAGATGACTGCTATAGTAGGGCAAGACTTGCTTAAACACATATCCAAGGCTATATATTGAGAGCTATATAGAAAGATATTTGTCTCTGGAAAGATACATTGCAGTAGACTGTTTTGTTCCAAATAACTCTGTTTTGCATGCTGTTGGATGGAGCTGGGGCATGAAGAGCCTTGTCATTTCTCTCTGTCCCTTTTTCCAGAAAAGAATTGTATATCTAAACCTTGTTTAAGAGCTCTTAAACAAGGTTTAGATATACAATTGTATATCTAATTGTATAATAATTGTACAATAGGTATCCAAAGCACATTGTTTTGGAGTGGTCTCTCTCCTTCTGAGTAGTCTAGCTTCAGTGGACAAACTAGAAGTTGAAACTGCTATTGGCATAGATTTTAGGGTCTTCCCACTGCATGAAAGTGTAATCCCTTGGGAAGGCCCTTAATGACTTATATTCGCTAAATTGTGTACTTTAYGAATTAAGTCAAATTATCTGGAGTGTGCCAGGTTTTCTTAATTTGTTTTTTAAACTTGCCTATGCACAACCAGGCTTTTGCTGTGCTGTTTCCAGAAAGCTATAATGGTTAGGAAGCCAGTTACTTTGATTTTATTTTAGTGTTACACTAAATAGCTTATAAATTAAGAATTTTCCAGCTTTGCTCTTGGTATATAAAAACTGACTGCTTTAATGTAGTTGGTAAAGCTCCTGATCATGCCTTGAAGCTGAACGACCTTATAAAAGCTGCTAGGAATATGCAGCAACTTCTAATTATTCCAAAAAGCTTTAAATTACTTTCATAAAATGTCCAAAATTAACTGTCTAAGCAATCCTATAACAAAGGGTGCCTTTGAGGCCTGAAGAAAAAAGAAATGAGRATTGGAGTTTGAAAAGCCAAATTCCAACTTCATGTGGATTTTATATGGTAAGAAAGGAATCAAATGACACCTCTGCCAGTGTTGTTTGCTTTTTAGTCTGGTACAGACCACTGTGCCACTTACATGTGGTTCAAATTCTGTCTAAATGCAATGTCATCTGATGACCGGCTGCAGGTACTTGGGTGCTGCTCATACATCTGAGGTGGATATAGTGAGGGGGAGAGTTAGAGATTTTTTTCTTTATTTTTAGATAGAACTATTGCTGTTTGAAGAGCCGTTCAGAGAACYGGTAACTTAAACACTGAAGGTTCAACTTGTTCCTGTTGAGGTTTCCTGCTGAAAGCTGTTGAGGTTGAGTTTTGGGATGGGGAGAGTATGTAAGAGGACAGGTCTAATTTCTCAGGAGCTGAATGGCCTACACGCTTGGGTGTATAGGAGACTTGCTTTCAAACTTACTGACTGTGTGGCTTTTGTTTTTGACTTTTCTCTAGTGTTCAAAACCGCTGTGGTCCTTGTATACAAGGATGGTTCCAAACAGAAGAAGAAACTTGTAAGTTGCATTTACCGTTTCTGTAGCAATGTTTGTATAGTTCTGAGATAAAGATTTGTTTCCCATAAAGCTATGGCATTACTGTGTGTGTGCTTCTGTAGATGATCCTTATGCTCTGTCACACAAACAAAGATTGAGTGATACTGAACAGCCTACTACTCAGCCTTGGGACAGTCCAAGCATTCTTTTAGTTTATCCTCTGCACTCTGCTAGGCAATTCATGTTGTCTACCAAATCCATTCCGTGCTGTGGAGTGGACTTCCATGAAACAAGATACCACCTTGAACAGGTCTTTTGTGTTTGGCTCTTTGATCCATGTGTGTAAATCTAATATGAGAGCTGACATCTATCAAATTTGTTAATGAAACACAATGCCGCTCTTCAGTTCTGACCGTTGATTTCTGTATGTTTAGCATGTCACTGAGCAAGTGTTGGCTGCTCTTGGCTAAATATTTCAGGTGTGCCTGCACTGTGTATCAGTGGATCCTCCTGGAATCTGTGATTAAAAAGCTAAACTGACACGGAACACATGCACAATCATTCACTACAATGGTACAGTGGGCAACACAGTGTTTAATGTTGTAAAAGCCCTTTTACTTCCTACAGGTGGCATAAACCAAAAAAGCATGTGATTTGAAATGCTTTTGTGGTTGTTTTCTAACATGAACTGGTCACAAAATAACTTTAGAGTGACTAAAGCAAAATGAATGCAGGTTCATGAGTATATATAAATTTATAGAAGAGAATGCAACGTTAGTTTTAAATGATTTTTGAAAGCATTGATAAGAGTAGATTGGTCTCGTGACAGCTTTTCTCTAGAATTTAACAAGACCTTCCTAGAGGTGCCCTTCGGTGACACTGCTTGCCAAGATGTTTTAGTGTGGGAAGGAATTTTGGAACAACTCCCTGAGTGGACGTTCTCAGTGCAGAGCAGAGGGGATTCTTATGTCTGAATTCCTGAGGTATCTTGTTTCYTGACAATATTTTGAAATTCACCCAGGGAGGATCGCATAGGGCTTCAATTTATGAAGAGTGGGATCCGTTCCGTTTTCGTCACATGATACCTTTAGAAGCATTGCAGGTTCGAGCATTGGCAAGTGCAGGTAATGTTCCAGCTGCATGAACTTGGCAAAGCTTTTATAACTTCTGGTTTCAGTGCATTCACTGACTGATGTTTGTCTTAAGTGTATGCATATGCAAGGAAAAGAATCCACAACATCAACATCCATAATAACACAGGAGARTAATGAAGGGGTAGAAGCTTCAGCTGTGTATTTCTAGCTTGTCAGTACTTTTCTGAGGTCAGGATTCTGGAAAAACAGGTCAAAGTCATCACTGACTGGTTCTCTCTGTTCCTCTTCTGGGGACTAGAAGGAAGTTTTGCAGCTGTGAGACCACAGAGCTAGTGAATTTTYGTTCGTGCACTTGATGGTTCCGTGTGAAGCTTATTATATTAAAAATCTTGAAGTTTAAAAAAGTCTTTCTAATGCATAAGTGAAAATCGAAAGAATGTAATGTGAGAATACAGAATGCCTGAAGAGCTGTGGTTTCCCTCTTTTCTTTAGGATTGAGTGAGTACTATTAAGTTTTGGGCAGTTTAGGAGTTCCTAAACATTTACCCACTTTCAGCCAGGAGATAATGTTGTTGTTTACAGTGTAGGATCTGTCTACAGTGTAGGACAACAGTCCCAGACTGCCTTAAGACTTTTTTTCATGATTACGGAATGAACTATTTAAAGTGAGATAAAATATGAGAACATATTTTATGAAGTGCTACTTACTTTTTCACTTTAGATGCAGAGACCAATTCTGTATGTGAGATTGTCCATGTTAAATCTGAGTCCGAAGGCAGACCAGAAAGAACATTTCACCTCTGCTGTAGGTAAGTGCATTTTCATTTTTTTCCATGGCTGCTGCGTCTCTGGATCCTAGCTTGCCTGTTCCTTTCCTCTAGGGCAATTTGGGAACAGCTGGCAGGGAAAGTGGGGAGAAGGTGTTAAAACCCTAAAGCTGGCAGGAAGGGTTTCATAAAATGCATTAAAATAAAGGCATATATTTGGTCAGCTGTGCACCTTTGCAAGAATATCCTTATTGCAATTTTCCTTTTACAAATTTACACCTAATTAAACTCCAGCAGTGGATCTTTATGCAAGGTTTTGTACTCATGTGTCTTATTTAGCCAGTGCCTTTCATGCTGGAAAGTTCCAAACCCTGTTCTTAGGTCACTGCCTTTTATCTTAAAAAGAAAACCCTGGTCATTTTTTGTTACAGCAGTGGTCGTGGTCACCCTAATTTGTTCTAGGCCTCAGGTCAGAACTTGGTGCACAAGTTCACCAGAGTCCATCAGAGCTGATGGAAAGCCAGTTCCCACTACTAGGCAATAGAGATTACAGGAGTTCTGAGATTTAATTAGCCACCATAGGTTAGCTTGACATTTATCTGACAAGCTTAAGCATATGGTTGCTATTGGAGGAAAAGGAAGCCTCAAGAAAGGTAAATGGCTAAATGTTCTTTTAACGAATAATGTATCCGTTTCCTTGAATGTTCATTGCAGTGACTATAGATTCAGCTTTGCTTTGAAAATACTATATTAAATTGCATCTTATCTGCAGAATGAGCATGCCAATTGGTTGAAACTGTCTTAAATTACAGTACTGGTCATTAATTATCTGATTTGCAGCAAGCTTGTAGCCGTTCCCAAGAGATAACTGCCTCATGTATTCTTCCCCATTTTTCAGTTCTCCAGAACACAGAAAGGACTTTCTGAAGGCTGTGCACTCGATTCTGCGGGATAAACACAGAAGGCAGCTTCTTAAAACCGAAAGTTTACCCTCATCCCAGCAATATGTTCCTTTTGGTGGAAAAAGATTGTGTGCTCTAAAAGGTGCAAGGCCAGCCATGAACAGGGCAGGTACTGTAGGGCTACAGACTTTCAAGATCCCAGTAACCCCAGCACCATTATAGGACATGTGGTGGTGTGTATTACTTGTACATTAGGATAAGCATTCTCTCCTGTATATGCAAAAGCTGCTGTTTTTTTCCATGCTTCACCTCCTTGAGAGCCTTAAATTGCCACTTAAATTTACCTTGCTTTGCACTCAAGGCTCAGCTTCAGAGTAGTCTTTCTGGCGTGGAAGGAACAAGTKGGATTCCTGTCAGTACTGATTGGCTGTGCACTTTAATCTGGAAAAAGGTTTCAGCTGGACAAAGCAGAAGCCCGCTACATATTTCATAAACAAAAAACATGTACAGAATTTCTGAGCTAACWATAGCACTTTTTAAACTAAAATGCACATGAAAAATCAGCTCCTCCAAATGACCGGTTTGGTTTGAAGTGACAGCTTTGTATGTCATCCATTTTGGCCTTTTCAGCCCTATTGCTAAAGGGCACATGCTTCTACTTCTCACATCTGAGAGGCATGCACTTTTTTTTTTTTTTTTTTTTTTTTTTTAATTTTTTGCAATGGTCTGTCCTAAACCGTGGATTTTCCTTTTCAGTTGACTTCAGGCAAAGCAATGAGAAAATCCCAGGGAAAAGCAGGTTTTCATTTTCAGAACACTAGATGATGGAGGGAAGAAACACTTGCTTCCAACTGAAAAGTACACAGCACTGCTGCATGTTTCTGCATGTTTTGTTCTGGTCTGTTTTCTTGTTTTTGTGGGGATTTTCTTGTTTTGTGCTTTTTTGTTTGTTTTTCTTTTTTTTTCTTTTTTTTTCTGCTTGTTAGATCCAGCAATGTAGAGAACCAGGCTTTCTGTTCCTCTTCTGTAATGGGCAGGCCAGACCAATAACGTTCACAGCATGGCCTCTCACTTGAAGTGATGCTAGCCATCTGCCTCAGAGAGACTTAAAGTCAAAAGCATGAAGATTCAAAGGAAGGCCAAAAAGCAACTGTTTTTACCACAGTGCTTCAATCAACCTACGGGGCTTATCTGCTGTAGATGCCAAATCTTGTTTTAGTTTGGCTCATCAATGCATTTACATGATGAAATCTGCTGGGATTAAAATCTCCTCTTAGAGACCAGACCTCTCAGTATAGTTAAAACTTGCAACTGCTGAGCTGTTGTGCTTAATGCATGCTTTGAAGCTCAGGGATGTTAAAATGTAACCCCCAAGCTGCTAGAGTTTAATAAATACATACTTAAAGTTCTAAAGTGCTGTTTAGTGGAGGGGGACAAACTGTAACCTTGGAGTTCACCTGCTTACGATGGAGCTACGTGTGTGTGCACGTAAAGCACCGGAACGCCTGCAGGTCCTTCAGCTGCAGGATTCATCCCCTGCTTTGTCTCTCAAGCTTCTTATGAAGATGTTTCAACATGGAAGATGTGAATTTGCTAATTGGGCCAGTTGCAAAAGCTAGTAGACCAGCTGATGCTGAGTAAGGAACTTCTGAAAGCTTTTCTGTTCTTCGGGGGTTTTTTTGCTTTCTAGTAGGGAGGGAGCGGGGCAGGGAATAGCACAGCCTGGATGGGGAACTCGCTTCCCTGTGAAATAATGTGACAAGTCCAGCATGTTCAGTGCCAGGCTAACTACTCGGAAACGCGCAGCGCTGCTCTTAGTGGCACAAAGCAGTTTGCCGCGTGGAGGTGTAAGGCTGGCTGGGTTTCGCTGTGTACTGACAGCAGGGCGCTGCCTGTGAGAAGCCGAGCTGAACAGATGCACTGCTGGCTGGCTGGCTGCCTACCGCTTAGGAGGAACAGTAATTGTGGCCCGTTATCCCAACCGTGGATCTGAGTAGCAGAAACACCTTTTACAGCTGGAGCGAGCGCTGTGCCGAGGAGCCGAGCGAAGCGTGTCTTGCCTGTAGGGAGGATGCTGAGTGACTAGGTCGTTCGTAGGAGTCTGCCCGTTTTGTGCCTAGCGATGTTACGTAAAGGGCGCTTGGAAGATTAACTTTTTTTTTTAAAGAGAGTTGTACCTTGTGTAAAAAGCCTCTGGGGTTTTATCTTTGTGTGTGCGCAGTGTCAGCCCCAAGCAAGTCTCTTGGGAGGAGGAGGCGGCGGCTGGCCCGAAACAGGTTTACCATTGACTCAGACGCCGTCTTCACAAGCAGCCCTGAAAAAGAGCCCCAGCAGCCCACGCACGGTGGGGACACTGACCGCTGGGTGGAGGAACAGTTTGACCTTGCTCAGTATGAGGAGCAGGAGGACATCAAAGAGACGGACATCCTCAGCGATGACGATGAGTACTGCGAGGCGATGAAAGGCGCCGTGGCCGACCGAGACCTTCAGGAGCGGCTGGAGGCTGCCACCATCGCCGGCAGCMAGCCGTGCCGGGAGGACGGGTCGCGCGCGGCGATGGACGCGCATGCTTCCAGGATGACCCAGCTGAAGAAGCAGGCGGCCTTGTCCGGCATCAACGGCGACGCGGAGGGCCACGGCGAGGAGGTCATCTGGGTGCGGCGCGAAGACTTCGTGCCTGGCAGGAAGCTGAACACGGAGCTCTAGGGCTGCCCCGTTGCCCTGCTGACGTGGAGGGCGCCCTGTCCTGCCCCCCGTCCCTCCCCGGGCGCAGCGCGGAGCCGGGCCCCGTAGGTTGCACACTTGCACACACCCTTTCGGCAGCTGAATCGGTCCAGAAGCCATGCGGCCACGCTTTTAGGTACCTGTAAAAGCAGAAACGCTCAAAATCTGACCCGGAATAGGCTTAAGGTCCTGTCTTATGTTACCAAGGGCTTTTACACAATTTTATTTATTCTAAAACAATCAGGGGCTGAAATTTAAATAGGGGGAGAAAATCATCACTGGAAAACAGATTACTGTGGATGTCTTGCCTACGTGCAGCAAACTGGCTTACGCTATAGCACAAAGAACAAGAGTTTTACAGCCGTGAAACGTCAGTCATAGGCCCATCTCCCTAATGAGGAAACTGCCTTTTTAACCTGTACAGTCGCAGTATTCTTATTACTTTTCCCTCTTTAAATGTAAGAGAATATATATGTATTTTAGGAATGTGTGAGGAAAGGTTTGGGATTTATGTTGTGTTAAGTCCTCTTGGTCTGTGGCTGGTCTAACTTAATGTCGATGTTGGAAGCTCTAGTTTTACATAATATTATAAAGATGCCAAACTCTCTTAAAAGAGATCCAAATTTAACACTTGAAGAAATATTTTTTTGTATTTTGCCTGAGATGCAGGGGCACAAAGGGATAAGAATTTTACAGTGTTAGCTTAGCTCCAGGTCTAGGATATGAGGCTAGCTTTTTGCAGAGGGTTAGGAATGGTGGTTTTATATTAAAATATGAACTGGAAACTCTTATTTAGTATAACTTTCTTCAGGAAAAGGATTATTCTATATGTTTGAGACTGGAGTTTAGTTAGGTAATAAAAACAAAAATAAAAAATAAAATAACGTGACTGAATTGTAGTGGACTAAGCTGATCCGTGGTGTAACCTCACTGGAGCTAGTGTAGCAACATCACGGGTTGGTTTGGCACTCGCTCTGGCAGAGTTTGGGCTTGGGGACAGGGAATTCATGGCCAAAAAACTGACCTCATCCACTTCCCTACTGTGGATGAAACCAGTGTATTTTAATTCCTTTATAAAAGCTTTTCCACTGCAGTAGAATACGAGCAAGTTCTAAACGAGCAAACCTCTTTAACATTTTAAATTGTTTATTTAAGCATCAAAAACAGGGTAAAATGTGACTAAAATATTGTGGTTTTTAAGTAGATTTCCACTTACAAAACACAAAATAGCACTTTTTTTTTTCTTAAAGATTTATATAGCTTTCCCATTTCAGTTTCACCTATGGAAAAAAGGAGGATTATATGAAAATTTTCTTTTTTTTKGTATCTATTGATGTTTGACACATTAGTAGGTACTTTGAAAACCTGAAATTTTTATAATAGCTTTAGGATTATATTTTATAAAATCCGCTCTGACTATATTTTAAAACATAACAAAAATTATTCCCTAAAAAACAAAAAAAATCCATCACTGTCTTTGTGTCCCAGCTAGCATTTCCCCCCCGCCTTGCCCTCCCCTCCTGGTTTCTGGTGCACTATACTTGATCTTATTAAAGCTTTCTGTATTAACTTTTTGCTATCTTCTGATTTCATTTTTTCCTAAAAGCTTTAGAAAGGTTTCTATACCCTTTGTATTATCACATCATTGTTTTATATCATCTACCAGTCGGTTGTGTCCCAGTGTGTTAGAAAAGCAGAGGTTTTAGCTGTCCTATGCTGTACCCCGTGGATTACAGTCTGTTCTGAAATACTGGAAGGCTGGTACTTGAAAGGTACCACTGTTCTTGTACATAATGTCATGACATGTCTATGTCAAAGGTTCTTATATATTTCTTTTATAAGCTGAAAGAAGGTCTATTTTTATGTTTTTAGTTCTATGAATGGAACGTTGTAAATGCCTGTCAGAAATAAAAATACTGGGAAAAATAAAAATGGTGGCACGTGTTACGTGTGTGCTACGAGTACAGCTGCTCTTCTCAGTTGAGGCAAGCAGGAAGCAAATAGATGGAGCTGTGGGATCGCTTTCCCTGCTCTCGTAGCCTACGAGTCTTTTCAATGCTCCTGCTTGCTCCCTTAGCAGTAGGTGCTCTGCATCTTGCATGGATATCCCCTATCACAGCTTTCAGCAAAGCAGTTGGCTCCACTTTTTAGCAGGGTGAGCTTCCATTTGCCACAGCGTGAAAGGCCGCTGCAAAATTGCCTTCCTTTAGTGAGAAACCAAAGGAAATCTCTGATTTTTTTTTCTCCCCTTTTCTCTGATTAGCTAACTGTTATTAAGCAGCCCTTCTCCCCCAAGTCCCGGAAACTGCATCAACTTCTAACGGAAGAGGAGTGCAAAACATGCTAATGCTTGTTTCTTCAAGTACAACGGAGGACAAATCAGAACAAGTACAAATTCCTTCAAATTCCTTGCTTTAAATGCCCCAGCTGTTTTCTTCAGATACTTACTTGTCTCTTCCAGAATTTAGTTCTTACTAGCTACAATAATATTTCCAGCAGCTGACTTCAGTTTTCAGATTACATAAGAGCTGGTTCTAATGCAATAGGATGATTTTTTTTTGATGCAAGTCATGATAGTATGCAATGAGTTTATCGTATATCAAGCCTTAAACAGGTGGAAAGTCTAATGCTACCRAGTGATTCCTGTATTCTCACCTGCTGGTCTCTGTAGCTTATGTAGGTCCTACAGCGAGGTCTGAGCTGTCCAGACTTGATTTGGGTAGCGCTCAGCTCAAGTTTGGCAGAAGGCAGCGCTGCCATTTTCTGTACGACACCTATTAGCCAGTTATGCCTCTGTTTCCTTCCCAAAACTGGTCAGAAGAGATGTAAGTGCATATTGGGAGGCAGGGGAAGAAGCAATTTCCAGTTAGGTATAATGGTCCGTAGGTATAATTCTGGGAGAACTCTTCAGTCGAATCCTATTTGGCTGAACCCAGTCCTTATGGGATCGTGACACTTAGTCCAAGGGTGAGGAGGTGCTGTGGGCAGGAGGTAGCTGCCCACCGTAGCTGCTGCAGCCAGGGCTGAGCTGCCCCACAGGGGAGACTGACCTCCAGCACTGTGGTGGCCCACCAGCTTTTGTCAGGACAAGCTAATACTACTCACATAGAGGCAGTTTGGTGAGGTGCACAGATCCCTGGCAGATCATCCCTAAAACGTGCAAGAAGTTAGGAAGGTGGGAAAAAAACTTTTATTTTCAGTGCTGCCAGAGGAGTCCTACACAGCTCCTTGGTCCTGCCTGCAGTGGAAGAGCAGCAGCAGCAGCCACTCGATCTTTAGTGAGCACACGCATCACTTACCATTAAGGGTTGTCTTCTCTGCTTTGCTTGCCCTGGTTTCAGAACAACACAGGAAATACTGTGCTTCTGAGGCTATTATCTCTGCAAATAAAATGTCGAGGATGTGACCCTGTTGCCTGTGTGCTGTTGTTTTAAATGTGGCCAGATAATCATGGAGACAGCAAATAGTGCTGCCTCTCCCCAGGGCTCATGTTCCCACTCTCAGTGTCTTAARCTTGCAACCTGTTTTCTGTTCCCTTTAATTTTATTCTTAACAATYGCTGAAGTGGTTTTGCTGAAACAGTAGCCTTATTTTTTTTCAGTCCCTGYAGTTACTAGAGCTGTCCTGCACATTGACTGAGGACCAAGTGCACCAGTGCTGCTGAGTGAATCCAATCCAGAATTTTGGACACTTATTGTGGCTTTGCATTATTTTGGGTAGTAGGAGGGGAAAGAAAGTTTTTGAAAAATTACTTCCTCTGTATCTCTTTTTCTTTCAGCCAAAGTCTCTTAGTAACATATGGCACCTCTGGGTCATACTTGGGCGTGAGTTTGAGGCGCATTTTGCAGGGGTGAAATTCTAGAGCAACCCCAGACCCTGGGTAAATTGTTCCCATTTGAAGGCTGGCAAGTGAAGGCAGGTGGAGCAGTATGCTCAAGGTTGTGYAACGAGCCTGTGATGCTGGCAACCTGCTTGCAGAAAGAAGGCTGTTTATTTTTCTCCATTAGTCTAGACGATGCTTCCTTTTCATTAATGTAAAGAAGTAATTAGCTGTCGTAAAGAATCATTTCTTGTGGCAGAATAACAAAGTGGTGAGAAAAGCCACGCTGACTGCCTAGTAACCGTGGAATTATTTGTGCATTATGTAGGTCTGGGAATACAGCAATATTGCAWTAACTAGTTTGCTTTCTCTTTCTGAGTCTTTGTTTCCAATCAGCTTAATAGGAGGAGGAGGGATGATAATGAGACAGGGGATAATTTTAACTAATTAAGTACTTCCCACCTGACCCTAAGCATAAACCAGCTGGAACAACAGCCACCTTAGRCTGAAATTCATCTGAAAAGAGGCAAATTGAAAAAGCACATTCAGCAACTTGGTAGTAGGCCGCTTGCGCTTGGTTCTCGCCCACCGCAGGGACAGCCAGTGGTTCTGAGCAAAACRTTTGAAGTGCAAGTCTTCAATTAGTATGAGATGAACTGCCTTTGGGAACACGTTGGCTGATTGCCTTTAATCCTTGGGACCTTGCTGCAAAAACATCACTGGACTTTTATCCGTACTATCTTTTGATATACAAAGTCATGTTTTCTACTATACTGCCAAGGAGATTTGAGAACAGAAAAGTGCCCGTAATCCCCCATTTTTTGCACCTCAGGCATAACGGTGCTACTCCCCCTCCTCCCAAAGTCAGAGTCACAATGATCCCAAAATACAGCTATTTTCCAGAAAGGATTGCTCGGGAATGATTGACTGCAGGGGACGGTAGCTAGGGTATGCATCGAGCCTCCTGCACAGCCCCTTGCAGCATCCYGCCTCAAGCAGTACCCATAAACTTRTGTCYAAGGAAGAAAAAGAGCAGAGCAAACATTTRTGATACTTCCCCCACTGCACGCTCAGCAATTTTCCAAACTGGATGTCAGCTCAGTGGGTAGGATTCAGATGCCTAAACGAAGGCACATAGTGTGGTTTATGGTGTAGTGCCTTTAAGGTGTCCTGCATGAGAAGGAAATTGCCCTAAAATGAGGTGTAGTATATGCAGCAGTTCCTACAGCAGCAGCACCTCTTGCAGCAAATTTAATGTTTGCTACTTCGCGTAGGATTATTTTCAGTTTGTACCAGATTAATCCGAAGCCTTTGGGAAGTCAATGGCAGTGAAATCAAGGGAAAAAAAAAGAGAGAGAGAGCAGCACATAACTAGAAGATCACGCACACACAGGCAGTGACGAGTGGCTCGTGCATGCCAACTCGCTGTGCACTTCACTGCAACAGCTCTGAAATCCTTCCCGCTTCTCTGGCATACAAACACCGTGCCACCATGAGCCAACTTTCTCTSCACGAAACAGAGGAAGGCAGAGGGGAAATGTCCTCCTGCAGCTTTCCCTGCAATTGCGTGCGCTGTTGGCAGATGCGAACGAGGACCAGCACCGTTTCGGAGCGCTAGGACGGCCTCTGCTAGGGTGCGTGCTCCCGAGGTGGGCACGATCCCCGCGTCACCTCCACGCAGTTAGCTGATGGCCTGTGTGCAATTACACATTGTTACAATGGCCAAACAGCCTGCTCGTGGGGAAGAACGGTTTGAAATTAAATAGGTGTCCTGAGGAAAAAAAGAAATAATTAGAAATAGCATCTTGAAAGAAGTAGGGAGCAAGAAGGCCTGAAATTAATTAACATTGCAGGAACCGGATCAAAGCCAGAAACTGGGACTCACAAAGCTGCAGGGACATGTGAGCAGAATATTAAGTGGATGCGACTGTGGCTGAAAGCCGAGTRGGGTCCCAGCTGAAGCCTGACTTGTGTGCTTGAAGCTTGGCAAGGAAAAAGACCATCATTTCTCCACGCCAAAGGTTCAACATGAAGCTCTGAGTACTGTGGCATAAGCCTCACCTGAAAAAAAAAAAATCACTGGACAAAACTTTGCATTCGTTCATCATACCGACGAAATATTGCAATACTCAGCCATCCTTCACCAGTTGCTCTCCTGCTTTTCAGGACCCCCAAGCTGCCCCATGTAAGCTGGCTGCATTGTTTCTAGGAGACCTTCCCAGCGTGGGGCTGCTAGCTGCTGTCTGTGCCACAGGCCCCAAAGTACAGACCCCAGCATGGATTTGGCTTGACACGCAGTCTGGGATTTAACACAGGCAAAGGAGCATTTCGCATGTGGCCACTCTGTTGTGGACAGTGAGGGAGCTTTACAGTGTAGACATAGGCCACCCTGGATCAGCTGGCTGTATTGCCAGAGAGTGGTCTTGAGGGCATTTTGAATTTAATAGCATAGACATAGTCCCAGAGCCTTTCCATTAAATTCTTAGAGAAACCACTCCGCACAGACAGTCACTGGGTCCATCCAGTGTGGTTCATCACTCCTCAGGTTGCCACCATGGAAACTTGGTGAGCCTTGATGCTCTCCTCCCTTGCAGGGCCAAGCGCCGCAAGGCTCCCCAAGGGGTGCGGGAGGCTCTGCCGTGCACAGCCAGGGCAGCACAGGCAACGCGCAGGACAGCAAACCTGCTTGATCCCTGCGCTCCTGTGGCCCAGGATGATTTCTGCTCAGATTTCCCTGCTGTGCCTAAGAAGGTACTCCAAGGRTTTTCTGACTGACAGCTCACAGACAGTCAGCAACTGCTCAGGAGAACATGGGCTATTTGCTGTAGTRACTGGTGCAGTTTTGCTTAGCTGTTCGAGAGAAGGTATTTTAATATCTTCATTCTTGTGATAGTGACATCCATTTCTTGCCCTTTCACCTCATATCGTCCTGYAGCATCAGCTGCAGATTGGAGCTGGAGAGCCAGCTGACTACTCCCTGCCCTTCAGGTGCAGCAGCATTGCTGCTAGCAAGCAGCTGGCCTCCTGGKGCTCTAAGCGTGAACTAGAAACTGAAGAACTGATTTGGCAGATGTTGCAATAGCAGAGACCCACACAGAGCTTCCCAAGGGTTAAATTTTGGGACAAGCTGTGCTGCTAATAATCTCTAARGTGGTCCCTGTGAACAGCTGTTCTGCCAACAGGGTGGCGCGGTCACCAAACTGAGGCACAAACCAGCAATAAAACTGATGTCTTTTCGTAGAAAAGTTGGAGGAGAAAGCAGTTGAGAAAGCTGGTATGAAATACTTGCCTCTAAATAACATTTGGACCCACTGTGCTCTATCAGGGTGAATAGGACATGCTCATCAGATGTTGCCCACCTTATAGCGGTGGCTTGGCAGCCGATTTGTTATGCCAAAAGCCAGCTTGGTTTATGAGCGCGTGTCACTGCACCTAGTGAATGTGTCAGCAGGGAATGTGCCTGGCCTCTGGGCCAGCAGAAGGTCCCCTTTGGAGAGGCATGTCTGATGTCCCCTGACCCCTGTGCACAGAAGGGAATGAACAAACCAACATTCACCAGTTGCGTGGAGGGCACATTTCCACTCTGTGGCCAGTGGAGGTCCCTCTTCTCTTACAAATACCAACATGAGAAGAGCAGTGAGTTGCTTCCATTTTTTCCCCATTTATTTAGTTATTTTAAAAGCCTGAGGATTAATTCTTTAATAAAACAAATTAAAAAAAAAGAAACACWGATTTGTTCTGTAGGTAATCAGAAACTGTATTCTTCAATTGCATTATGGCAAGGTATTATGCCCAGTTACAGGACAGCTATCAACCTTGTACAGGGTGTTATTTGGATTTTACGTCATTCAGTCAGAGAAAGTAATTTCTAGGGATAGATTCAGATTCACTTCTGCTCAGTGGCGATTAAGCCCCTTTAATTAACTCCTCAGCAGGTATTAGAGAGTTTAGTATCTTCATAGTTGTTCAACCACTAATCACATTGGGACTGATCCTCCCAGCTTTACTTGGGCCTTGAAATCAGAGTGTCTCCTCTGATTAAGGAGTGCAGATTCTCCCAGAGTCTTGTTTAGTATTTCGTATTAACTCTCCAGCTCTCCTGGGATGCCACCAGGATTTGGGAAGCAGGTGGATAACACCTCCTAATAGGCAAAAGTCCTGAAGATTATCAGCTACTCAGTGCAGTAAGGAGGCCCATGCCTGTGACTGGGACAGACAGACGTTGTGGATACAGCCAGACTGTGAAAAGTAAGGGCAAAGGAGCTTCATGCTTGGACTGGGATCAGTGAGGCCAAGGGCTGCAGTTTAAACGCATAGAGGAGAAATAGGTTTTGTACCTGCAAACCTTGAAAGTGGTATAAGCTTCTCACCTCCCTTGTTGCTTTTGCAGGGTCTGCTGGGCAGCGTGGCAGCTAGCAGCCGTCCTCCAGGGCCATTTGCAGGTTTGTCCTGGGTCTCCCTAGAGCGCCCCACTGCRTGGCTGCGCAGTGGCTCTGCTCACCTATACCTGAGCCTGACCTCAGTGAAGTCTGCTTTGAGAATTGCTGCCCAGTCCTCAAAAATGGCAAGTGCATAGCATTCAGTTCTCCGTGATCCTATAGCGAGTTTTGGAAAAAAAATATCTGCACTAATAATGGAGAAGGATGTGGGAACATGTTTACCTTAGCGGTTGGTGGATGTGTAGTGCAGAAGCATCTACTTCAGCCTCTCCCACAAGTATTTCCTAATATAGCATAAAAAAGCCCTTTAGATCTCCAGTAAGTAAGTAATGAAAAGACTCAACTACAAGAAGAGTACCAGCTTTCTTCTAGGTCCCTGCAAGAGCAGGCCATTAGATGAGATAGTCCATCAATAAGAGATAAAGATAGGGGAAAAAAAAAAAAGATAACTTAAAAATATAAGTAAAACCATTCCACTGTTCTCCAAAAACCTCAAAAAGTGTGATAAAATGAGGCAGTTGGTAAGTAAAGAAAAGCATGAAATGAAAAAAATGATGTTAAAATGACTTCTCTTCCYCTGCCTCCCCTTTAAAAAGTAAAGAGCAGGCCACTGTTAAAAGTAAAATAGAACAGAGCGTGCCAGGATGAAGACTGCCCTTTGAAAACAGTGGTTAGTTCTGGCAACATTTACTGCAGCATGATGCAGAGAAGTTGGAGATAAGGGGCTCAGCATTTCCACGGGGAGCGGGAAGAACAAATTTGGGGAGCTGCAGTACGAGCTGCAGGGAATAGCCCCCGGCAATAAGCTGTGACTGATGTTATTTTAGAAAGTGCCCCAAGAGAAAGTTTCAGTAAGTTGTGCCACTGAGGCGAGACCATGAGTCTGAAGGTCATAAACATCAGTGCGGAAGATTAAGGTCTGAGAGGGAGGATGAGACACCATTAGGAGACGAATGAAGAAATGAAGAGAGATTTTTTTTGGGGGGAGAAGTATAATCTTACTCAGTTATGGGATGGTTGTCACAGGAGAGGACTTTTTTCATCTAGGGTATTTAGGCTGAATAGTCTGTACTTGCTGAGTGAGGTGCTAGTCTGCAGTGAGGGCTCTGGGACACCGCAGAAGCTGGGGGTCAGAGCTGCTCTCTGCTGACCAGGAGAGCTCCGGTGGGCTTTCTATTTTATGTTTGATAAACAAGGTTGTCACGATCACTTGTTTTAACCCTGTATTAGGCTCAAGTCTGCAGTGCAGTGTGCAAGCTGTAATTGCTCTCATGCTGGAAAAGCCACAGGGATGCTGTTGCTTTCACCTGGCTGATTTTTATGAATGGGCTCTAAACAAACGTCATTTTGTGTTAGCAACTGGTTAACAGTTTTCCTTCTCTAAACCTGTACTGCTTTTTAAAAACTGCATTTTAAAATGCTGGTTTATGGCGCTACACTAATAAATAAGCATAAAAAATACAGCAGCAGCAGGCGAAGGGTGTGCTTAGCATGAATCACGGGAATTAACATTTTTCAGAGCTATTGATTGTCCTGAGTACTTTGTCAGCCCACAAAGCTGTACCTTCCCTAGCGTAACTCATACTGGGGACCAAATAGGAAAAACTGCAATATAATACGGCTTTGATCCCAAACGCACAAGCTGAGTTCAGACTAGTATCATGCCATAGACAAGTAGTTGCCACGGCTGTGTGAGAACTGCAGCATCAGTGTGTGATACTGATATTTGGCTTGTCCTACCAGCAGCCAGACATTCTCCCTGTTATCAGTTATTCCAGTTATTACTGGAAGGTACTTCTGAGGGGGCAGAACATATCTGATTGTGGGAAATATATTGACTCAACATGCTATGGGGCTCTTTCTTTCTCTGGTCCTGAAAGCAGGGAGAAAGAGAAGAAATGAGGAAGAATCAACGCAGATTGGAAGCAGCTATGTTGCTTTTAAGGCTGAGCACTGGGTTTCCTCCAGTTGCATAAATAAGAGTAAGCTGAGGGCCGGATCAGTTTGACTTCTCTTTTTGTGTTGGAGCATTTTCTTCCTATAGCTCCTGCCCCACTGTCCTGGCACCTGGYGTCAGCCTCCCTCTCAGGCTATTAGTTAAACATCCTTGAGACAGTCTCAGGTGACGTGTGCTTCTGAAAACTGCTGATGTTAGTTAGTCGTGTGAAGGGATGACGTCACTTTGCCAATATAATTAGATGCAACCAAATTGGAGCCTGAAGGGACTGTTAATATAGCATAATGTAAATGCTAAACAGAAATGCTGACAAAACAGTTCTGTTTTGTCATATAAATATATAAACATCTCTCATGATCAGGTACTGGCTAGTTAAAAAAAAATACAACAATTTCTGCTGTCTGCTTTACTTTCTTTTGTCGGCAAAAGGATCCTTCCAGGAGGAGTGACGGGATTTAATGTGAGGAGAAGATGCGACCTCAGTTCCTTCCAGCCGTAGCCGCTGAAGTTGGGTTTGCACGGCTTCCGCAGGCGTGCTCACGTCCTGTCCTGGTCGGTTATTGCTGCGGTSTCTCCTACAGAGCACAACGGTGACACCGTCGGTGGGGACCCAGCAGCCTACTGTACTGTGAAAGCCGTGGTCACACGCTCGTGGCAGGAGCTGGAAAAAAAAAGCTTTGAAAGTCAGCAGGCTCAATATACCCAAGACAGCCTTGATTTAAAAATAAGTGAATCAAAATCAAACTACAACGGTAGTTCAGTTGTGTTCTGGCCTGCTTGTGGCTAGAGAAAATTCTTCCTGCTGTAGCTTTTTCTTCGAGAAGCCAAATAAGTTTATCCCATTCAGGCGGGAAGATGTTCACAAGCGTTGGACTATCTTTAGGCTGAGACATAAGTCTTCGATGCAGAGAGAAAACATGCTTATTTTTCACCTTTAAGGAAAAAATGTGTGCAAAGAGACGCATTATATTCTATGTTGAACAACATTTCAAACAAGCACACCTTTTCTTCAGTGTGATGATAGGTTATTCTTTGGTCCRGTTTGGTACTTACGGAAATGGACAGTTTCTAGTAAGATTGATTCATTTTTCCTGATCTCAGCTGTTTAACTTCCTCTGCTTGCAGAGAAATATTAGCGGACATGTAGAAACTAACTATGACTCAGCTGGGCACTGACTGAAACAGCTTGGCCGAAAGTGATGTGACACGTTATGAAGTTGTGCCTTCAGATAAAATGGGACCTCAGCTGTATTTGATTTTTTTTTTTTTTGCAACTGCATATTGAAGAGAAGTGATATACTTACCTGACAGCAAGTTCTGACTATCTTCTCTGCGAATGAAGGTGGTTCCACATCAGCTCCCTTGGCTGTGTCAAGGCTGGGAGGGTTAGAGAGAAGAAGTTGTGTTACTGCAGCGGTGCAGACATATACAAGCTCTTGAATGCTGATCACAGAGCTGTGTGACTTACAGTGCRTAATATCACTATTTCCTGTGGCTTGTGACTTCACCATGTTGGGCGCTAGGAGCTTCAGCTGGCTGGTTTCATTGCGGTGTGGTCCTGCCCTAAGGATTTAGCTAGAGAAGTCTTGGTGACCAGCAC
Source organism: Rhea americana (assembly GCF_003343005.1). Taxonomy (NCBI): domain Eukaryota; kingdom Metazoa; phylum Chordata; class Aves; order Rheiformes; family Rheidae; genus Rhea; species Rhea americana. Next base: position 1,875,836 of record NW_028185373.1, read on the forward strand.
CCTCGAAACAACAGCTGGTTGCAATGAGTAACAGCAGATTTCATGGCCGAATGTTAGGCATTCATCTTTGAAAAAACTGCCTGGAAATAATAAGCATGAACACATGTTGTAACATAACATTTTTTCCTCCTTTCCYGTTCCTTTTTTTTTTACCCCAGACTTTGATTCAGCGTTGACTTTCAAACGGTGTGAGAAAGAGCTATAGACCACCCTTTGGACTCTGCACCAAGATCTGTTTAGAGGACTAGTTCCTTAGGGTTTTAGGCTCTGTATAAAAATCCTGTTTCACTTAAATGACAGTGCATTAGATCAATCAAGAAAAAGGTATAGAACAGAGCCCTCTGTGTGCATCTATATTAACATTTTCGTTTGGGTCCAGAGTGTGCTTTCCAGGTGCATCTCCCAATCATCCCCACTTACCATGCTTTGGCCCGTGTCGCAGGGTGGTTTCGGTGCAAGTGACCTGCAGYCCCTTTGGATTAAACCAAACTAGTGGAGCTGCTCCAGGAGCACACCTACTGCGCTCCAGCCACTGGCGGGGGAACACGGGGGTCAGAACTGATGCCTTGGCTATGCGGTAGTCCTCCAGGACAGACCGTGGATGCATGTGCTCATAGTGGCTCTTGCAACAGCTGGGGCAACACTTCCAAGAGCTTCGTGTTCTGTAGAAACCAGATCCTGTTCCCACCGTGCTCGATGCTTCAGGTAGGTGGTGCGGCTGGTGTTTGTTCCTGCTGTCAAGATCAACATTTCCCTGTCCCAAAAYGTCCAGGGCTGGCTGGCCTCCCTGACAGCCTTCTCTAACCCCTATTGCTTCGGAGCTGCATTCGCCGTTACACTGAATGTGGTTTTGTCATGCTTTGAGCACTTCTGCTGCTTCCTTGTGCCTGTGGCTGCTCCCTTGCCATGGGCTTGGGCCTCTGACAGCCTGGTGCTTTTCATCTTTTTTTACCCTGCAGGGGCATTCAGATCCTTACGCAGYCCCTGCCACACGGCTGGGGGTGTTGTGTTCCTCTGCGGCGACGGCAGGGATGGCAGCCAGCATGCAGGGCCTGTCTGTGAGCCCTGGCTGCATGCTGGGCATGCAGCTGCCAAAAACCTGGCTGGGCTGGAAAGTGAAGCCTCAGATGATTTTGTTGGTACCTGCTGCTCACATGATCCAAAGTTAGAAAGTTTGGAGGAAGGTCCTGGAGACCTGTACCATGTAGCACCATCCCTGGCAGGATGGTAGGAATGAGCTGGTAGGAATAGGGAAGTTTCCAGTCTCCGCATGGCCATAGCCATCCTCTTCTGTGGGGTTATATGCTCCCGAAATGGCATCTGGCCATGACAAAGTTGCAGCTACAGCTCAGGAGCCTTGGCTGTGCCCCTCCAGGCTTGATGTGTCACCAGCCATGTCCCAAGGATGGTGTGGGCCCAAACACCTGCCCTGTGCCAGACCCACGCTGAGCTGTGCAGCCCTGCTGCGAGCCACCTGTACTTACTTTGTCACTAGGGACACCCTGGGTTTTCGTACGTTCCCCACCTGCACTGACGTTTCTGCCTCCCTCACATTATCCATGCAAAAATACTGTGGCAATAGCTTGTTTCTGCGATGCTACTCTGTTTAAAAAAGACCCTCTCTACTTTCTTCTTTCATTGCAGTTCTCTGTCTCTCTCCCTGATGCCTTTAGATATTACAAGTGAGGCTGGCACCATTCTGCTGACTCCATGGTGGTCTCAGTTTTGTAGTCATCCATAAAAGGCTGAATATTTTGCCATATGCTGTATTCTGTTTAAAACACAAGAAAAAAAAAACTTCTTTATTGTGAGGGCAACAGAGCACTGGAACAGGTTGCCCAGAGAGGTTGTGCAGTCTCCTTCCTTGGAGATGTTCAAAACCCAAGTGCACAGGGTCCTGACAACCTGCTCTAGGTGACCCTGCCTGAGCAGGGGGGGTTGGACCAGGTGGTCCCCAGAGATGSCTTCTCAGCACATCAGCGATTTAGTGATTCTGTGATTCTATATTTCTTTTCCCAGTACAGTATATTAATAGCAGCTCAACAAGGTATTTTTACCTTTCAGATCTGGTCTACCAGGCCAAAAGTAGTTACACATTTTCATGTTAAGTTATAACAATTTATTTACTATAAATCAAGAAATGTTTCTATGTCCATAAGGAAAACATGCTGTGTTAGAAACTTAACTTATTTTTCCTATTTTGGAAAAAYGAATGGCTTATATACAGCAGGTTTAATATATTGGGCAAAGAAGTAGAAAAACATAACTGAGGAATATTATATGATTAAGACTATKTTTTTTAAGGGACCTCTGTACAGATGCTATCTAAAATATTATGAGAGTATATTACACAGGTTGGCTTTGACCAGGAAATGATTTCAAACATTTTAATTAGGTTTTGCAGCTGATGTAAGTGAGTATAGCTTAGCAAACACAGCAAAACCTCAGAGACCAAAAAATCGAAGCATTCTAGAAAATACCTGAAAAGTTTAAAATTGGAGATGGAAAATCCCTAGCTAATTATCTCCATTCGTCTAAGTAAAACAGGATGGTTTCCCATGAGCATTTGCCAGTATGTTGTACAGAACTTTTCCTGAGGGCGATAATTCTATTTCCAGAGATCCAGGTTGCTATCTGTGCTTGTGTGTATGGGCAACATCTGTCTCACACTGGAAAAACATCTCATTAATCAAATTAGCAAAATACCTATCACACAATTTGTTACTGCTGATAACTTCTACGCTACCCCTGAAGTTTGGAGAGCAGACTATCTTAGCTGATACAACAGATGAGGTCTATGGAAACACTGAGATGATCACGCAAAAAAAAAAATGTCACAGCAAATACGCCTAGGGGACAGCAGCTACTTAATAAATGAGAGAACCTTGCCTGTAAAATTAAAACTCTAACAAATCTAAAGATTACAGCGCATATCCACCAGGAATTCAGTCTTGTAGATTCTGAATATTTCAATCTCYGCCTAGCAAAGCCCCTAAGCAGCTACTTAAACGTAGTGTTATTGATCTTGCAGCGATCGCTCACCAGCTTAAAGGTAGGTATATGCATAAGAGCATTAGAAATTCAGCTCTCAGCCATGATTCATAAGCTGCTCTAAAACAATGCGTGACAACAGCAAAGGGCCAAACCAGAGATCACCCAAAACAGATTATTTTCCAGCAGAATAAAAAGAGGAAAAAAAAAGGTTCTTAAAAAATGAAAGGAATGAAAAAGAGTTAGATATTTCATAACCATTGCAGGCAGAAATGGAAGAAAATTTGCTAATCAGGAATCCATTGATAACACACAATTCTACCCACTTTGAGTGGAGCTGCACTGTTGCCTTTTAGAAAACAAAAGGAAGAAAACCTGTCTTCCAGGAGTTTAAAAAAAGAAACGTAAGCAAGTAGTCTGTAAGAGATTTRGGTATTAGGAAGTATGATCTGGGGATTTGCTTCAAAAGTTTATTATAAACATTTTATTACTTCCTTATAACYTTTCCTTTAAAAAGAACCTCCCAAAATCTGCTATCAAATGTTTATCTCATAGAYAAGGCAAATGGTAACTTTCGGATAACAAAGTGGCTGGGATGAATCTCACATAGCCCCTCACCCTGTCCTGTGTTTCAAATCTCTTGTGTGGGATCAACAGTACTTCAAAGGCTGATGGTATCCTACTACTTTGGGGTTAAATAAGAAAGCTGGAATAAACTATCAAGCCACTACTGTAACATATTCATCTTCTAAAAAGTAAATTTGTACTTAGTTTTTAAACTCAGATTACTGGACACAGTAGCATTTCTCAAACAGCTTTGCCTTCAAGACATATCTTTACCCTCGCTGTTGCGAACAGAAATGCCATTRTGGTCATTTTCCAGATGAAAACTGAGAATAAGGAAAGCCTGGACATGTACAGTTCTTCTACAGCAGCTCAGAGCACTGATCCAGATTTGATAAATCTCAGCCAATGCCCTTTCYGTTAAAAGGCTTTCCACATGGCAAAATAGAAAGCTAATCCATATGTTTGTTTACAGTGACGTTAGCACAAAATAAAATGAGCACCTCAAATGCGAGCTGTCATCAGCAGAGCGCAGAGGCCCCCTGACTTTGGCTGGTGTAGGGGCTGAGAGATGCTCCCCAAATCCTGCACCTAAGCCAAGCAGGATAGAAAACAAGGCTGAACTTTTGCATGCAGGTCACTTCTGTGGCCCAGACACAGGTGCCGGCGTATTAACACAAGCGTCTGCACCCCGGCCCTGCTGGAGCTGGTGCAGGGTGACCTCTCAAACAGGCTGGGCTTGCCCTAACCAGTCCCTGTCTCAGGGGGCAGGAGTGGAGGGGAGGGAGTCCCCACCGCAGGACTCCGCAGAAGAAGAAGATGTTTCCTGAAAGATCTTCCTTACCTCTTGGTCCTGTTTGCTATTTCTCATTCTGCCTTGGCCTCTAAATATGCGCTAAAAGGCGCTGGTGTAGATCCCAGCCAGTACCTGTGCAGGATGTGTCCAAAGCTAACTGCACTCCACCCAGGCAAACGCTGTGATTTCTCTTAACAAAACAGAGGCCCAAGGTTTGATCTAGTATCTATTGCAATTAAGGGATAGTGTTCCAGTGACCCTAACAGTATTGAATAAAGCTCTCGGAGTGTAAGCACCTTTGGCAAGATCATTTTTTAAACTTGTCTTAAAGTGGCATTTGTTACGTGCCCTATGTAAGCTGATAAATGAAGCAAATAGATAAATTATATTCRTAAAGAGAGCATCTGTGCTTTGGCGTGGGGAGAAGACTGCTGACCTCTCTCACCCCAGACAGAAGGGTCTCAAACTTTTGCTTGGTCACCGAAGCTTTTATTTCTTTTCCACACAATCAGTTTAAAACTTCCCAAATCTCAGCAAAAAGGTACCTTTTCTTCCCTATTTATCCYGCACTGGCCTGCCAGGCTCTGTGAGGACCCGGTGGTGCCTGGTCCTGCGCTTGCCCCCGTGCAGGGAGCTGGGCTGCTCCTGCCATTTATCCTCCCAGCCCCGCTGCAGAGGAGGCATCTCCGGGCTGYGAGGAGCTGAGGGCAATACTAAAGGTGCTGCCCGAGGCACGTGAGCCTACAAGGAGGCAGGACCGATTATTTTTCTCATTTTAAAACTTATCTCATAATGTAACTCACCTCTTTTGAGGAGAAAGGGGAAAAGAAGAAAAGCTATTACCCCACAGCAAAGCTTCCTTTCTCTGTATGAATGCAGCCCACTGTTAAATGCCTCAGTGAAATCTGCAGTCTCTTTATAATGAAATAATTCCCTGAAGAAATACTGTGAAATTTGAACCTCTAATTTTCAATAGCTGTAGGAAAAAGACATACRCATGAGAAGAGAGGGGGTTTGCTTAAGGCGTATAGAGACAGGCGTGGATAGCATACCTCATTTAGAAACTTGGAGCCCCTAAACCCCTTATGTTCACCAATGACTTTAACAGTGATTTTGACTATAATAGCATTAAGAAGTGCCGAGAGAAATCAAGCACTTAGTATTGCAACTCTGCAAGAGCAGAGAGGGAACCCATTTCTCTCCTTTTGAGTTATACAAATAAACAGTCAAAGAGACGATGGTCCCTGACCCAGGGAGCAGACCAGCCCTGTTCATACACATATAGAATCACAGAATAGTAAGGTTGGAAGGGACCTCTGGAGATCATCTAGTCCAACCCTCAGCATAGCCCAAACAGGAATTGAACCCACCACGCTGGCATTGGCAGCACCATGCTCTAAGCAACTGAGCTAAACCTGCCCAACTAGGAGCAGTTCCCTGCAGAAGTCCCAGTCGCAGCAGACCAAGGGAAACAGAAGCACAAGGAGAAGCAATGACTTGCCCTGTGTCACTAAGCAGAGCCCACATCTCCCGACTCCCCTCTCCATGCCATATTCACTGGACCATTTGCTGAAATGATGATAAAACAGTCCATCCATAGGAAGGATTTTCCTCATTGTTAAACACAATGACATCAAAGAGTCCAAACTATTTTTTTTTTGTCAGCTAGATAAAGATATTAGGTTAATGCCTTTTGCTCCTCAACAGAATGTTTTAGTCAGTGAACAGAATTAATTGTGTTGATACAATGGATTTATTGTTTCAACAAAACAGCAGTCTGTCTTCATGCAGTGGATAAAGGATTTGACAAAACTGATGCTGATATCAGGGGGTTCTTATACAGCTGAATTATCAACCTGATAAAACATCACTAGTGTAAAAGAGAACATGGAGGAAAACAAAGAGTCAATAGCCCAGAGGCATTAACGCTTGTAAGCAGTACATAAAGAATATGTTAAGTTTTACAACTCTTGCGGCTCTTTGCTATGAGCAAGGTGCTACTGATACAGGTCATACGCTGCCACAGACCCCTGCTTGCAAGGGTGAAAGACCTCTTCCAGGAAACCTGCCTGATCCGAGTGCATGCAAGATTTGTGAGCAGAGAAAGCACTCAGAGCCAATATCAGCCCTGATCTCTCACTGCTGCTGCAGCCACCGCTCTGCATGCCCTTGGGGACAGAGCAAGGAGCTGGAGCAGAGCACAGGGAACCATGGCAGTGAAGAACAKCTCTGCAAAAATTCAGTTACAGGGAAGTTTTCTGAGTTTGCTATTGGGAAGATTTCTGTGGAGTCAGGATGTGAAATCTCTAGGTATAGAGATGTAAGCCAATTTTATTTGCTGCTCTGTTCTTGCTACTTTTGTTTGCAGCAACAAATAAAAACCGGTTGTGCTCCTTCACTTCTGGGCTGTAGCTTTTCAGGCAGCACTCCCCAGATCACACTGGGAGCTTTATGTTTAGAAAGAAATGTCAGACTTTTGCACTTGTGTGAAAGAACAGGATTAGCTGCATTTACGTGCTATGTAATGTATGGTACAGGCTGTCCACATCAGCCTGGCCCTGCATTAACTCTGGGCTGCCGTCAGCCAAAGGCACTGAGTGCAACCAGACTGGTGGGAGACATTTTTAATGTACAGGCTGGAGGAAGAGAAAGACATGGGGGGAAAAAGGGAGACCAAAAAATGAGGAAAAAAAAGAGATGAAAAGATGAGAGAATAAAGAAATGAAAAGCTGAGAAAGTGGGGAGAGAAAGCCACTGTCATCTGATTTCTTTGTCAGAATAGAAGTTAATGTCTGGAAGTGTAAGAGGTTGTGTTTGCTACTTTTCTTTGCACTTAAAAAGTCATAATTTGTCTTTCTTTGAAGTAGACTAAGCAGTGCAGAAAGTTTCCTAAAGCCCAAACCCCTCATGTACTTACAAAAACAGCAGCCACAGCTGAGAATGGGTCCGAGACCAACTTATCCTACTGCTCAGCAATTACTGAGCTGGCAATGACCAGGTTAGTCCTAGCATTAGGGAGCAGCATCACCACTTGAGAGGGTGTTGCAGGCAAACAAAGAAACCCTGCCAAGGAGGGTTTCTTGTCTCAGGAGCACCATCATGCTAAGTGGCTACAGCATTTTGGGGATGCTACTGGGGGGGACGGAGTTGGTATTTCTGCGGCACTGTGCCATGGGACACTGAATTGCACTAGAAACCAACCTGAGTTGAACTCTGCATGCAGCTTGATGTGTTGTGAAGTGCCCTAGGATGTGCTCGACCTTATTCTGCAGGCAAGAGCTTTCAGTGTTCAAAAGAATGATAGTGTCACTGGCTGTCCAAAAGAGGTAAGTAGGTAACAACTCAGGACTGGTGGTGAAGGCATGAGAAGGCTGTAGAAGAAGAGGCTGGAGTGTCTAGGTGATGGAGAACTAACACCAGTCAAAAGGAGCATGCATTTTTGGATGCACAAAGAGATGAGAGCTGCTGAAACCATGCGAATGGTCTTTTCTAGAGAGGGGGATTGGATTTCTATTTCTGACTACTGCAGTGGCACTCCAACCCTAGAGTGGTCAGGCCAGATAAATTGCTAGATAGATGGCCAAGGCCAACAACTGACTGACCTGTATTATCCAAAGCCTTGCTGAGAGACTCTCATTTTTCATATTCAATTTACATCGCTGCAAGACGTTGCCTTGTTAATTTGAAAATATACCACAGAATGGCRCACTAGATAATTGAGGAAATAAGTGGGAAACATCTTTTGCAGMAGCAAGAGAGGTGGAGGGAACCTGTATTTCTTTCTCTCTCTACTGACTGGCCTTTTCTCCTGAAAATAAAGCATGCGTGCGTGAATGGGGATTCCTTTCTTTCTCAGGTCAACTCCCTTGTGTTATTGTCCTGGGGAAGGAAAGCGTCTGAAGTAAACAGATCCTATTTACTAACGTGTCTTTTTGAAGGAGATGCGCTCTGCTCAGGAGCTGTATTGCTCAGGAGTAAGTGTTGCTGCTTGGGCCTGGTGGATACGTGGCTGCACAGTGCCTTGAATTTTGATAGCAGAAGGCAAAGAGCTTCTGTGAAGTGAAAAAATTGCAGCAGCTGATAGAATGATTGGAAGGAAATTAAGTCAAAATAACTGAATGCAGATGAAAGAGCTCTTAATCTTCAGCCACTAAAAGCTTACAAATAGTTTTGACATAATGTGTAAATAAAAATGTGAATGTGATTTTTTTTTCTTTAAAAGAGAGTACTTTGTTATGAAGCCTTAGTGACTTGACATACACTTATTCAGCGTGACAACACACTTAGTTGAGAGGATTCAGGCAAAGTTGTTTCCGTTTTTCCTGATTTGTGGGTAGGAGAAAGGGTCTGTGTGGGGTAACCATAGGTCAGTTTAAAAAGGAAGAATTTTCTGTTCCTGCATGTTTTTTCTCTGAAATTGATGCTGACATGAAGTGACACAGAGGACTGAAGCTCTCTCCTCAGCTCTCCATATAATTTCTTGAACTTCCCGAATTCTTGCAAACCAGAACAGAAAAAGGAGGTTGTAAAATTAAAACAAAGCAATATAAGGAAATACATATGGAAAAATGCAAGGGAATCCAGATTTGGTGATCTTGGATTATTTTCCTTACATACAATATAAACTTCTTTACCTAACATTTGCTTTTTCTAATGCTTTGGAATTCGTTGCTGTTGACAGCTGAMGTGATCCAGTACTTCCACAGGAGCTACGCTGGTCCTTCAAACATGGTTCCTGGCACTTGGCATAGAGTCTACACTTTTTTTTTTTTTTTATACTTACTTGACTTCTTATTTTGTGCAACTGTAGTTGTCTCAGGACAGGGCACAGAAGTTATGCAGGAGGAGACTGGCATTAAACAGATTTGCCTGGGCTTATAGGGTGCTCTGGCAACAGAAACCCACCCAGTGAGCCCCAGTAAGGCATCTTTGTGRGGACTAGGAAGCCCTGTTAGGACCAATTACCTCTGAATGGACAGGGCTAGAGCCAAAAACAGCATTAGACTGACTCTGAGGTGAAACTGGTTGGATTCATGGAGGAGAAAAATGGATTTTATAACAAAGCCCAGATGAACCAGTGGCCACGGTGAGGGTGGACTGCAATGCGCTGGCCATGCCCTGCTCTGAAGCTGGCTCACGGGGGTGGCTGCTTTTCTGGTCCCCCACGTCCTGGGGAGGATTTGGGTGCACCTGGGATGAGGGGCTTTGCTTCTCTCAAAGTAAATCAATGATTTGGAATTGCACAGTCCACTGAATTTTTGAGACACCCCTTTATGTTTATTTTTGCTTCCTCCTGTTTTCCTCAAATAAAAGGTACTTTTCTGACCAAAGGCTCTTAAAGCCCATGAGAGAGAGGAAAAATCATGCCTGCATAGGTGACAGAAAAGATTTATTTTCATTAATTGGATCCAGAAATAGCTCAAGTGTAATAAAAGCTACCTATTCTATTTTACATTAAAGCAGATTAGGAGCACGCATATGGTCAGTTCACTCATCTCATCTGCAGGAAGGGAACTTCTGGCTGGGGGAGCAATAATTTCACCATTCATTTTGGCTCAGCAATTGTATGAACACCATACACAGATTTCACTTTATTTCACAGTGCTGAACACGTACTCTGGAGAAATCAAGCCCTCTAAAGATACTTTCAGCAACATATCCAACAAGCAAAGAAAATAAATCTAGTGACATATCCAAAGTTAATAATGTTATTTGAGACTTTACACTAGCAACAGTTTGGCTCCATTACACTTTTTTATATGTTTTCCCTTTCTCTCTGTATTATCGTTATTATACAATTTGTTGCCTTTATCATTTTTATTTGACACAAAATCAGGAGAAACTGCTGAAAGAATGACTAAAGCTTTAGTAGGAAGGAAGGGAGACTGTCTTTACAGTCAGTGGGATTTTGGGCACGACTACCATTTAGATAAGAAAAGATGCCCACGAGCTGCAGAACTAATGAAACCTCTAGCTCTGTTAGCTGAATTTCCTGCAGATTTGTGTCCTTAAACCCCTTCTGCTGTGATAATACCCTCTCTTCCTCTTGCCTACAAAYGCTCTTAAGTCACCGTGGAGGGCAAGGGACATCCCATGCCGCGGCTGGGCAGCGACGCTGCTGCGCTGATTGCAGGCGAACGTGTTGGCTCCTTGGCCAGGTAGCTGCTGCTGGGGAAGGACGGCTGAGCTCTGCCCACCTTCCCACYGCGGTGACTGTAATTCGGGTCTCTCTCCTTTGCCCGATTTTCATTTTTGTGATTTTTTTTAATTATTCTTATAAATTTTCTCTCAAATGTGGTTGCAACTGGCCAACAACCAGCACTTGTTTGGAGGGGAMTGGGGAGCTGTCAGCCACGCAGATGGTGGATAGACAGCATAGTTGCACAGCCTCATTTCCTTAGGAGACAGAGAGCAGCAACAAGGGGTGGAGGTTAATGTTAACCAATCGCTGCTGATACTCTGGTAGTGTGCTAGTAAGAATTCATACTGTGGGCAGGAAATAGGATGCTATAAAATAATAATCCCTCCAGATAATTTCTTTATACCCTTATGGCAGAAACCTTCAACTTTTTCTTTGTAAACAAAACGCAAAAATATTGTAGAACAAATGCTCARGAAGTGACTTAGCAGGAAAATGGTTTGTCAGAGTAAGATTTTTCTTTAGGCATGCACGAAAGAAATCTGAAACACTGACTTCACCATAGTGTTAAATTCTGCCCGAAATATCCTAAATTCTACTCTCAATTACATCTCAGAGAACCAATTAGCATTTCTGAGATGCTGAGTACAGGAAGAGTGTGGCCTATGTTATTTGGCCCATGAACTGTTTTAATTCCTCAGCTATAGAGCGCAGTGAGGTAAACTGTAAAAAGTTCACAAATGTTATTAGTTTGGATGCTTTCTGCAAACTTTTCTAAAGCTCTACATTGAGGAAATTCAGAAAGGATTACTGGAAACTTCTGCCGCTTCCTACAAACCTTAGAGAATCAACACACCACCACCATCAAAAAACAAAGTATAACTTGAAACTTTTTCAAAACACGAATTAAAACAAAAAGGGGAAAATTCCACAACTTCGACTGATTTTGGAACAGACTTGGCGTTCTGCGCGGAGACCACACGAATGAGGAAATTCGTATAGGCAGCCTCTTTTGGCTAGTTATCTGTGGACCAGCAGGAGCCTTAGGTGTCTCTGCACCATCTCTCTKGTGTTTTAGCAAGATTGCCATTGCTTTTTGTCTATGAAGTATATCTGCTGCACAAAGCAAAAGTTGCTGCTTTTTGACCTGTCTGTAAAGGATAACAGCATGAAATGGCATTTGACAAAGATAATTATGTTAGAAAGTTTATAAAAAAGAAGAAACCCTACAGCGACAGGAGTCTGTAAGTTATCCTTTCCCCATATCTCTTCTGAGAATGGCATGGCATTTCCAAATGCCCCAAAGTAGCATGGCACAGCGTTCATTCAGACATGCTGTTTGGTCTTTTGGGTCCTGACGGGGTTGGTGACAGTGAAATGTATGAGAGTGCGGATGATGGAGAGGACTTCCTCTCCATAGATTATTCACTAAAATGTCTCATCTAGGCAAAAAAGAATCATGAAAATAAATGGCATRTTGGTTTCCATCCATGATAGCGGCRGCATATTCACATGCCTGGAGRGAGAGGTGCTCTAGGTGCAGGATGTTCCAAGGTGGGGTAGATGAACGCACCTGAGGATAAAATGTTTTCTCTCTCCTTGAGACCTTTACTTTGGGAYTCTTTATTAGGGATGTGAAGTGTGYTAGTGGTAGGTGTGGATGTAGGCAAGCACAGCATGTGGGAGCTTTCGCCCTCCATCAGCARATCTCCTGCATGGCACGTGTACTCAGCACCATCTGCCTTTCTTTACACCGTGCCCTGTCCAGGTCACTGCTTCTCCCAGCTCCATTCAGGGGCTTCCTGATGTGAACATCTGCCCTCTAGAAATGTGAATCACAGTTTCATGCCCAGGCCATGAGGACAGTCTTTGTTAATCTATGCACCACCGGAAAGGCCATCCAAGGCCAGAAGAATCCCAGGTTTTTGAGCCATTCAACCTTCGTTGATACATTTGTCCAGAAAATTGTATGATGATTGAGCTGAGATGGGGGAAATTTATCCAGAATGACTGATTTTCCTTAGTATTATTAATACCTCCAGCCTCCACAGGAAGGAAAATCAGGGTTCAAATAGGGGACAAGATTATGGGTGAGAACTTGGTTCACTGTGATMTTTTCCTCTTGTAACCCAGAATTAAAAAACAGGACAAGAGATACAGCCAACGCACATTGAAACCGTTCCTGCTTTTGTTAAGGATAAATATAAAGATTTATCAGAGTGTCTAGCAGCTAATAATACGTATGTTTTCTGTTTAAATGTGCTCTTACATTATCACATTTATTGAGGGTATGCTACGGGGAGGTTTTAAAGAGTTAAGGCTAATGTTATCTGGCTAATGATATCTGATTTAAGATGTGGTGATGTATCCTCTGTTTTATTGTCCTTTTACATTTCCAAAGTGCAACTTTTACCTTAATGGTCTGCTCCAGCCGCAATGTATCTGTAACAAAAAGAGTCCAGACTTCTTGTAATGAACTCCCAGAAGTACTGCAGAACCTTATTTACCACTAGCCTGCTGATTCARTTCCACCCTGTTGCTTTAAAAAGGCAGCATCTGTAGCACGTTTAAGTCTTAAACTCTCTCGAATGAAAACATTTTTAAAAAACTTTCAGAATTTTCTTTTGAAATCCAGATAAGTTTCATTCTTTATTGTTAAAAGGTGACTCATTAAAGAGTATTTTCTATCTGCCTGCAGAAACAATTTCATGTTCTTTTCTGCAGGGTGTAGGGTCACTGGAATAATAATTTTCTTCTGTCATAATAGGATTTTGATTGCATATGATGGTCCTTTTTTTTAATTACTTTAATTAAGTTATTCTATGCATTTGACCACAGCAAGTGATTTAATGGAAGTCCTCAAAAATTCAAAAGCATGACTTTTACAGCTCTCACTAACAGTGAATGTACAGGACAAAAATTAATTTCTAGCATGGTCTTTTAGCCTGTACGCACAGAGTACAGTATGGTTCAGTGGGGGAACTTCACCACTGCTCACTCCCAGCTTTAGAAACAGCTTGAATGTACTTCGAAAAGATTGCTTATTTTAAGTAGAATGCACTTGTCTTTTGGAGGGAATATAATGTCTCCTAGTACTTAATATATACCAGTGGTATTAAGTAACAGAAAGCAAAGCTCAGTTTGGAAAGGGAAGGAGATTGCTGCATTCAAACTAGATCCACAAGTCAATTAAAATTATGTAAATCTTCAAATTCCTTGATCATCTTTGGGGGGGACCTAAAGTATGTCTATAGTTTCTCCACCGGTCACTGAAGATTTGGGGAAAAAGGCAGCAGAAGTTCTACAGCAGTTTCCCGCCTCCAGCTGTAGCTGTGTTTGATGTTTAGCGGTGATCCTGCTGGAGGAAGGTTAGGGTTTGTGAATCTCAGAGGAGGGGAATGCCTCCGCACAGCTGGGATTATCGGGTTTCAGGTTTTCTCTACATCAGCAGGTACTCTGGCCCAGTAGGAACAGATGTACTGAGGGAAGTGCTTGGTGCTAGGGACTCAACATGCGTTTTGGAGGGGCTGTGTCAGATTAACATGAGCCTGGTCTCATGGACTGAATGCCATTAGCATGTGAGTGCATTCAGAGCACTCCTGGAGTGCATCTTCTTGCTTAATTTGACTCTTGGTTTGRTTCATGTTTTCAGGCCGTCTCCACAAAATGACCCAAAGTAGGAGGAGCGGGGATGATAGGGAAGGTTTCTTCAGGAGTGTGCACCCAGTCTGGACTAAGGTGGTAGTGGAGATGCACTCTAAATCAATGACATGTGAAGTTTAAGTCTCACTTTAGTGTTTTATTTGCCTGTTCAGACACTTCATATTTTACATTTCCATGGATTCTACTGTAAAATGTCTAATCCTAAGATTGAGATAAGACTGGGTCAGCCACTTGCAGAATTGTTTCACCAACGGCCTTTTGTATACCTAGCCCTCAGTCGTCTTTTAGGTCATGAATTGAAGGAGTTACCTGAGTCATGAAAGAAACTGCACCAATGTCYCAACAGCTGGCCTTTCACAAAAGGCACAGCCCATAGCAGTGATTATGTTCTCAGCATACAGAAAGAAAAGTATAGATAACCAAATACTGCATCAGATAAGGAACAAACCAACAACCAAACAGAGCAGCTTTAAGGGTGGTAGCTCAGTGGAGTAGGAGAAAGACTGTAGGACAACCAGCTGAATCACCCCCTACCCTGGAATCTCCCATTTTTATCACTATCAAAACCCACCAGAAGTGGATGCTAAATCAACCTACTATTTTTGCTGTGTGGTGACTTCTAATGCATTTTGTTTTTCAGTGCTACTTGCTGTCATGAATAAGAAAACAGGAAAAACATGTAGGGCTGTATACAGCTGCATTTTAAATAGGTATTACATGTCATTAAATTTCTTCAGATTGTCTTCCAGGATCACAATACACTGATTAGGATTTTAGTTTTCTGTTTTGGGAGTTCATATCATCCAAATCTAATTTAATCTCCTTTGAGTTGGGATTTTACATTTTTGTAGGGCTGTGCACCATGAGGAAAGTGTATGAGAACYTTCATGTACTCAATAAAATAAAAAGGCAGAACAAAATAACCATCATTAGTGTCTCATTGAGAAAGTAACTTCTGATGTTCTCACAAGGAGTATTTTTTCTTAGTCAGTTAAAAACCGTAAACAAATGCAACTGAGGCATGCCCCAGACAACACAAAATTTTAGATGAGAGTCCTGAGTAATGGTAAAATACCTTGTCCTTCATATCAATACTATGTATGAGTCATGCCTGGAGAGAAGCAGCCCTTCTTTGCAGATATACACAAATGAGGGAATCTGTTGTGCTTTTGTCMTGTTCTTTCCCTCCATTTAATCTGCACAAAGCAGTTGGCACCRTCATCAACATGTTTTGGCTTCATGTCTTTAATGCAAAGCTGTATCGAATATGCTTCCTGACAAGTAGAAGAAAAAAAATATGTCCTCCAGYGTGGTTACAATACAATGCTATTTGTTATGGATATATAATTGATGGTTCAGCTCTCATACTTAATGATCAATGTAACAGGGCTTCAGAAAATCTGCAAATAGCAATGCATATTTTGAATGCACTCAGTGAAAACAGAAGGGTACTTCAGAAATGCTACATTAGARGCAGAAGCTAAACACTTCATAAGCATAAATGAACTGATGCATTGCCAACACAACACCTACATAGTTTCARCTATGTAATACAAGTATCTTTATGCCACTATTAAAGCGCCTATAAAAATCTAGCAGAAAAATATGTTTTGAGAAGAATGCCATATGCACAGGTGACAACATAAAAAAGCCATAATTCACATATAAATTGATGGCTTGTAATATCCAAAAGGATAGCAAAAGATGTGATGCATTTTGAYGAAGTTATGTTAGGATTTAACCTGATTTACTACAGCCTGAGAGCATGTGTACTGAGAAAAACCCTGCATTGATTCTGTTGCTTCAGTGAGAAGCATAATACAAACAGAGGCTTTTTAACAACTGCAGGATCTATTTGGTTTGGCTTAGATAGTCAAAGCTAACTGGAAAACTTTCTTCTAACATGCTTCCTAAAACAGCAGCTATTCAAATGTCCTAGTGATGCTGGTAGAAAATATCACAAATAAGATATGAGCAAGAAATGTTAAAAACAATTATTATAAGGAGGGTGATCTCCTTTCCTTCTCCTGGGCTCTCAGCAGTGGATGAGTGGATGAGAGAAGCTTATTCCTATCCTAACCCTAAAGGGGTATTAAAAGATCTGGATCAAGCTATAGGGTGGTTGCAGAGACAGGATATCTACTGTCTTTTGGAGAAAGCAGAGGGGCTGGTGGAGAAGGTATGGACARGAGATGCAGTGAGCCAGCACTGGAGAAATCTGTGGAGGTGCACCTGCAGCCCACCACCAGCTGTGGGAGATGGTCACCTTTTCTCCTAGCCTCGCAGAGTTGCCCAGGGGATGTCAGGGACTACCAGGCCTCTCAGAATAGGTATAGATATATTCCAGAAAAGAGGCTATTCTAGCTGATGTGCAGGTTCTGTTGTTTGCAACCATGAGGTATTAATACAAACAAACAAATCTGTGGGTCATTACCAGATAGATATGTAGTTTAAATTCAGTATAGATGTACATCACAAAATATTTTTGAAGTACCAAGTCTAGGATATAAAGGACATTTCACATAAGACAACTACCAAAAGCATATTTTTGTTAACTTCATATCTATTTCATGATGTACATCTATACTGAATTTAAACACTTTCTAATGTAGGTGCCATATAAGAAATCATGTTATACAGTCATATTTSAAGATTGCGTATGGATTTGTAGGTGTTTTTTTATATTTCTTTGTTCCTAACTGCTGATAGTGCTCAACAAAAAAGTTCAGTCTCTGTGTTGAAATATCATCTCCCAAAATTCTTCCAGCTTAGTAAATTAAAAGTCACAAAGCAGGATTTAAAAGTCAGCATTCAGGAAAATGCTAGAGGTAAAAACCTTTTGTAYGAGTTCATAGCCAGCTTCCTTC
The DNA here is from genome assembly GCF_003343005.1 of Rhea americana. Classification (NCBI taxonomy): domain Eukaryota; kingdom Metazoa; phylum Chordata; class Aves; order Rheiformes; family Rheidae; genus Rhea; species Rhea americana. The sequence goes on from NW_028185373.1 coordinate 1,892,856, forward strand.
TGCAGTTATCTGGCTAGGTGCTGCAGAACTATTTCTTCCTTTAGAAGAAACTCTGAAAGATAAGCAACAACTCAGAGGATCTTTTTTAGGTAAGCCTGAAACAGAAATAGATATAACCAACAATAGAACTATGAAGTTTAAATCTACAAAAGCTGGTATAACTGGGGTATGATAGCAATCAGTAGATCATGAGGAATCATACTTTATAATATTCTTGCACACACTTTAACTACGGGGAAAAGCGGATTTTTGGACAGTAAATTCTCTTGAAGCTGGGAATGTTATAGTCTCGCAAAGCTAAAGCAGATTTGCCTGCATCACACAAAAACTCTTAAATTAATCCTCAGTCAAAATCTAAGCTTTTCTATGGATAGCTAATGTAGGTTTTATGTAGCTTGCCATGTATCACCAGTGAGTGGTTTATCAAGAAATCTGCAGTTAGGTGTTATGTAGGATAGGGTCATATATTGAGCAAATATTGATGTATACCATTCTATGAGATTCGTAAGACACCAGATTCAATCTATTCAGTACTGTCACTGACTTTTAAGGTATCTTCCCTAAACAAAACACACGGTGTATGTATATATATATTGTTTTTTTTTTCCCAAGGAAGCAAATTTGGAAGGCAAGGCATTGATTTGAACCTTGCACAAGTCACATGAGTTCTGCCTTAATAACTGCATCTACAAAATAAAGATGGCAATGCTTGGGCACCTAGCTCACTGGGGTGTTTTGATGTCTAACGAGATGCTGTCTTTGCAGAAGTTTGGACATGCAAAGAGCTGTGCGGGTACAAAGTGGCAGCATCAGGATTTGTGGTTCAAAGTGGGAGACTGCGACTCCCAGAGATGCAAGGCTGACTAGGACTTTGAGAGGAGACGTAACATTGGGAACAACCCAGTAGAGCTGGAGCGGGCGGGCTGTGGATCGCTTCCCCTGCAGAAGGGCTCAGCTGCCCAACGCGAGCTGCAAGCTGCTGGCTCGGGACATTGATTCCTGACCCTCAGAGCTTAGACATGAGTAAATGCAGCTCATTCATCCCTTAACAGGTATTTTTCTCACCTGATCTYGAGTCTTACAGTGAAGGAGACTCTACAGTAGTCTTAGGTATGCTGTCCTAGAGCCCTTATGTACCCATTAGAGTATACCACACTCTTAAATGGTAGTTTTTACAGCCATAATCTTCTCTGTGGCAAATTAAGGTAGTGTAATCCTAGTTTTCTTCAGCTGTTGGCTTTGTCATGGTCCTTAAAAATCTTTTTGGAATTAACCATCCTCAATTCTGTTAATGTCTCCTCATAAACCCCTGCAGATCCAATGACCTATTATGAAGGTTGCTTCTCTATTCTCTCCACGTCGCCTGTGGCATTCCTGGGGCGCAGTTCCCAAAGCTGCGTGCTTCAGCCTCGCTGAGGTCTTCCCCATGCACACACAGACAYGACAATTTTCTTCTCAGGTCTTAAAGACAGTAATCCTGTAAATGCATGCCAGGACAAAATTTCCTCTTTAAGGAACAGTGTCAYGTTTTTGTCTTATGAATGCTTTGTGATCTCTTCCTGAAATGCTTCTGTGTAGCCAGTTACACCCCAATTTTTAATGGGCATTTCATCTCTTCCTTGCAAACTTAAGCATATGGGAGCTTTCTGAGTGTAAACTAGGGGAGAATGTGATTCAAGATGTCCTGATGATGCATACGAAGGAATAGGCTTTGTTCTGTTTCCATGTTTTTAAACTCCTTTTGCAGAGAGAGCAATTCAGGGGAAAAAATTACAAATTTCCTAACATTTGTAACCTGATGGAAAAGAATCTGATTTCTTGAGAATAGTAATTGAAACAGATACTGTGTTTCTTAACCTCGTRTTTATTTATCTGTTTTCCAGACCTCATCTGCACTTTGAGAAGAGCTTTGGGGAAAGCTGGTGGGTTCATTGTGGCAATATTTCAGCTACCTGTTCAAGTCTAAGCARAAAGCTTCAGTAAATCCATGAAAATCTGCTTTCTCAACAGCATTTGCAATGCAGTTACACTTTATTAATGCTTTGAGACCAAGGAACTATATTGCCACATTGAAAGTGAGTTAAATGTTATGCAAGTCACAGGTCTTGTTTTTCCATGACTGTAAGAGAAATGGAGCTTTTTCATTATTATAGCTTTTGAATATAATATTCCCTCACAGATATCACAAAGTTAYGTAATTGTTTTTGTCTCCTCTGGATACTTCAGTGTGATGTTAGCCTGGGTGCCGTGAGCAGAAATCAAATGCAAAGTGTTTCTGTTGGTGAATAATCCCTGGAAACCCATTAAGCGAACTGAATTTCACATTGAGTGAAACTTTTCCTTTCTCCTTTGAAAAAAATAGAGGCCCTCTGAGAGCTCTGCTGTGCTACCYCCCGCCACAGACTCAAGCTGCAGCTGTGTCCTGACGGACCTGCACTGGCGATACTGCTGGAGGAAACTTGCCCTGGCCCAACTGGTCTGTCTGGGTCAGGCCAGTCCCTGGCAGTATAATCACTACATGAACACAAGAAATTCTTCCATTGGTCTTGATGGACCTCCCCTCACTGCCGGCTCAGGCCTCTGCTCTGACATTGCAGAGAATAGTTTACTGAGGTGCAGTAAAATTAAATGTACCTGCCAAACCAGATGTTCACCTTTTACTTGTTTCCTATTTGTTTTCTTCAAAAATGGGCCTGTATGGAAAAAATGCTGTGGCTGCTAATGAAAACGCACAATTTAATGACAGTCATGACAYGACAGAGATGCCATAGTCTTTCCCAAATTTAAATGGCTCTTTCACTTTTTGCCTCATTATGTCTTCTTATGCTTTCAGAAGAAGAAATAAGAGCTGTGTCTCAAAGCCATACAGTATGGTAAATGCGAGACAGCGTTCAGGATTATTGTTTTCACGTTAGCACTACCCAAGGTGCTCTTCTTTCCTCCCTTCTGTGGCACCCAGCAAGCAGCTGTAGCACTGCTGGGTGGTTCCTCCAGCAGCAAGGCAGTTGTGGCTGGCCCTGCTGACTCACCTGCAAGCCTTGTGTATATATATATGTGTATATATRTATGTATGTATGTATATATATATATGTATGTATGTGTGTATATATATATATCTCACATTAATACGTCCTGTTATAAAATCTTCTTATTTCATTCCTGGCTTTGCTAACACTAGGTGGAACTTCTGGTCCAAGCCTTAGCTACTTCCTTTTTTTTTTCTTCTTCTTCTTCTTTTTCATACTAGAAAGTCATATCTGTTCCACCAATTGCCTTGACGCACTCTTCCTGCTTGTACTAAAGTAAAATTACAAGCTTTTTCTAAAACAGACTTTTGTTATTCTGATTAGAACTTTCCACCTTACTGGAACTCACAGGACTACAAAAGAATATTAAGATCTAATCCTTTTTCATTTAAGCTGACAAGATGGAAGCTCAGTAGAAAAAAGAAACTTTTGAAGTGCTTAGGATGACTTGTGCTTTTCCTTCATCTTTTACATTTACATTTTGGTTTGCTTGTCAGTTCCCTTTGGGACATGCACTCCATGTTAAGTGAGCATTATCCTGGACCATGCTTACTTTGGGATTTATTTAAAGGCAAACTGTGTTAAATTATGATGCTGCATTATTAACAGGCCATATGGGCATCAGGCTTGAGGGAGAGAAGCTTAGCAAGAACACAGGAAAACAATCTTCCAGATCCTTCCTTCCTTTTCCTAATACATAATCCTGAGTGCAGGAAAGAGATAAAATATTTAAATAAAGTGGTGGAGGACAAAGCCTGATGTGCAGTCACCTCCGCTGGCAGGCTGGTGTCTTGCACAGCGCCCTTTTAAGGCAATATTTTTAAAACGTTCTCTGGCCTGAAATAGGCAGCAAGAAGCAATTCTGTAAAGTTTATACCCTTGTCTGCTAATACGGCAACAGCTTTATCCCAGTTCCACTGAGCTGCGGTGGAGGAAAAACGTCCTTCTGACTCTGGTGAGCCTCCCTGGCTGTGCCTGATGCGCCGCGGTGGTTCTTGCTGTGGCACAACCTTATTACGCAGCCTTGTGTGCTGTGCTGGCAGCTGCGGGGTTACACTTGTCAAGCCATTTGTGCGTGGGGATATGCTTCGCTTAGCCACAGCACACTATCTGAAATTTTCCCAGCCCCACAGCCCCTTCCTCGTGCGCAGTGTAGGAGAGCAGTGCTGGGGACACGGAGCTATCGCTGCGCTAGAGGTGGTTGTTCTTCTGCAGATGGGTTTAGAAAGCTCTTTGTACTCTTGGTCCTTTCTTGCTTTATGACTTTTTTCAAACTGCAGAAATGTTCCCTGCACAGTTGCAAGATCTATCCACTGAACATGTACATATACTGTACATATTAGAGGTTTCACAGTAGATACAATGTGATGTCTATTGCAAAAAATGGATTCCTTAAATTTGTTTCTTTTTTTTGAGAAACACTTTAAAACCATAGCTAGGGAAAATTTAAGGAATGATTTTTTTTATCTCTTCCATTACGTTAGATGAGATCATAAGAAGATAACACAGAAGCAGTATACTTTTGTTGCCTGAGTTTTAAATGAAAGGCAGATCCATGAAAAGCAGTCAGAAATCATTAGTTCAGCTCCTCTCACGTACCTAAGAGAACTGATGTACTATTTTTACTTGTGTTGTGCCCTCAGTTGGACAGAAGAGATAGTTGACTAAAATACCTGAACCTAGCCTTTGAAATAGTTTTATTTAACAAGTAGAAATGATCAGTTACTTAAAAAAAATCAATGAACCGCTCTGATTGTAGTAAAAAGGTTATGCTATATAAATGTTTAAATAACTGCAAAGATACAATATTTTGCCAAGTGGAAATGCCAAATTCAAATAGAAATACCAAAAGCATTGGCATGAAATCTGGTTTCTTTTGTGGGTTGCAACACCTATTCCCAGTTCTTTCCCAGTTTTTTTAATTTTGTCCTCCTTATGAAAGCAGCTTTTTGAAAGTTCCCAGGCCAGCATAAACTGTGCTGAAGATCAGAGTCATTTTATAATTACAGAATTACTCAGCTGTAAAGCTGCACCACGTGATGACCAGGAGAATTTCACTGTTGATATTCTGTGAATCACTGCCAGAAGTTTTGCTGCCTTGGGATGTGTTTTCATGTGTAAAAATCATACCTAATTAGACTTTTTTTTTTAATGGGTAGAGAGAGTCCACAAGCATGTATATGAGGGTGAATCACTTGAGCAATTGCTTTCCGAGGTTCTTTGGTAAGATCCTTCATCATCAGCTACCACAGAGCTAGACAGCCATGGGTAAGGAGGAAAGTCCTTGCATGGATAATTAAAAGGAAACAGAAGGCAAGAGTTAACAGGTTTCGCAGGGAGAGGTGGTCATGAATGAGACCCGCAGGGGTTTTTGTGAGGAACTCGTTCTGTTCAGCATATTCATAAATAATCTGAAGCTGGGAAAAATGAGGTGGCAGCATTCACTGATCATACTAAGTTATTCAGAGCGGTAAATGCAAAGCCGTCTGCGTGCATTGCAGAAGGACATAATAAGAGTGAAGGATGGCATGATGAAGTGGTCAGCAGAATTCATTGCATTGAAATATAAAGTGGCATACATGGAAAAAAGCATTCCTAATTTCACATACAAAATGATGTTGTCTAAGGCGATTTCTACCTCTCAAAAATGAGATCTTAGGTTTATAATAGCGTGGTGCATGAAAACATCATCGCAGTGCTTGCTATTGATCACACGGGCACATCAAAAATTAGAAAGTGCTAGGAAAGGTGTAAAGAATAAAACAGAAACCAGCATGCTGCTGTTGTAAAAATTCATGCTGTGCCTGCATCCTAAATGTGTATTAACATCTGGCCCTCTCATCTCAGAGAGGATGTAGCTGAAACAGGAAAAAAAAAAAAAAAAAAAAAAAAAAAAAACAAGAAGGACAACAAAGACATCAAACGTATGGAATGGCTTCTGTGCAGGCAATGATTCTCCAGGCTGAGAATCAACAAAGGGGCACGATAGAGGAAATCACCCTTGACAAGGAGAGGCTGAACAAGGAAAGTCTGTTTACTGACTCTTCCAATAAAAGAGCTGGGAAGGGTTGAATGGGAGCTGGATGCAGAGGGAGACAGTTCCTCATATGGAGTGCCGTTCAGCTGTGGGCCTTCTAGCTCCCCAGAACTATAGATGGTTACGTGGGTTTAAAATGTTCTTGGACAAATAGCACTAGAGACAAAATTCATAGAGGGCTATTAATACAAAAGCATGGACAAGTCTCTGAGCTGATAATTAGTCTTGGGGAACTTCTGAGAATATTCTGGGGAAGCATTGCTTGGCATGTTGTTATACAACTTCTGTCTGCTGTCAGCTACTTTGGAAACAGGATAATTGACTAGATGAACCTGTAGTTTGATGGGCTTTGCCTGCTTTTATGTATCCAAAGAACTTGTTGCACCTGAAGAGCAGCTTTCCAGTACAGACAGAAGGAAAACATGTCCTACCGGGGTAGGACAAGCTGTTTCCTTCTCCATCTTCTCCTAGAGGAACTCTGGCATGAAAYCGCAGCACAAATCACTGTTAAACTTTGAGGTTCACATCCAACTGTTTTTATATATGGTAYGGTTGGTGATACTGGAAGAAAATCAGATCAACTCAGAGCAAAAGTGATTAGATATTAAAAGCACCTGGAGGAAATTTGGGGAAATATTGGGATGGAAGTGTAAGTTCTGCTACTGCCCAGGTACTGGCTGTGAGTRGGGAATTCGGTCATTCACATCAACAGCTTCTGTATAAAAAAATACTTTGGAGGTCTCTAAAGGCAAAGAAGTTCCTTTACAATTGAGAAATGCCTCCTAATCCCCCCCTCCATAAGTACAATCTGGCCTGCAATAAATCCATGACCTGCATYCTAGCTAATGGGGTGCCCTCTCCCCAGCTACATTCCCCTCTTCTCTTCCCTCTTGGATAGTTTGGYGCAGTCAAATTGATCTCTTACAGGAAGTTCTCTGTCTGTTTATATCAAAAAGGCTAATCTCTCTTCCTCAGCTATTAAATGTAATTTCAATCTGTACATCAGTTTATGCTTGCATGACAAAGGAGAAAGTATGGCTTGCGTGGATTTGTTTGCAGGGGGAGAAAAGGTGCAGACCTCCACCTCCCAGCACTGGCTAACATGAATTAAAACACCATTTGACACCTTGTATAGACACAGTTTAAGATTTTCCCAGTAAGCTGCCTGGTCTCATTTCTCATCTTTCTGGTGCCCTATTTATAGGTGAGGACAGTAATATTACAAAGCTACCTCAGAAGACTCGTGTTAGGATTAATGTTTCTCCAGGTGCTTGAAGATGATATATAGCTGATAAGTATTAAGAGACAGATGGACTGAGTCCAAAATCTCAGGGCAAGACTAATTCACATTGTCGTGATTTTGAACATTTCAGAGCGCTACCCTCCTCCTCTCCCTCTGTGGGACTCTGGCTTTTAGTACTTTCTTTGTTATTCTGCTCTTCTCCTGGAGATTTAACTCCTTCCTCCCTTTCTCAGTAGTGCTGCCTCCATCCTGCCCATGTCTTTCACTGCTTTGCTTTGAAATTCCTGCCTTTATCATTTTCCTAGTGCTCTAAATCTTCTCTTTCTTTTCACTCTCGTGTGTTGTATGTGCAGAAGCCAGGTTGCACATGGCTCCCCTGCCGCCTTGGCCCTGGAGGGCTGGGCAATTTGGAGTGACTGTCATTCCTGTGAATGACTTGCAGGCTTCCCTGTATTTCCTATATATGAACAWTTTATTTCTTTTTCCTTTTTTTCTTCCTAGGTGAATGGAATGAATAGCTTTTGATTTGGCAGCACCATGCAGCCTTGAGAAATACACAGTGACTAATTCTTTGTCTTTTGGATGGCTTCATTGTTACCTTTATTGATATTTTAATACATGTGTTTTTTCATTCCACCATGCTAACTGGAGCTGACCACAGCCCCTTATACCCCTACGATGATTAAATYGCTCTCTGTATATCCGCTCCTTAGTTCTCCATTCACTGCAAACTCACATTAGCTTTTAAAGCCAGGCCTCCTCAGTAACTGCTATTTGCTATGAAAGAAACTTCCATTTCCATTTTGTGCTAATTATTATATTTAAGCTGGATTTTTCCATAATTCAGAGAACCAATCGTCCGTCTTTTGTGAAAGTAATGGTAATTCATCCCACCTCCATGCCTCAGTTTGGATTCTTTTTCTCTCTTGCGCCAGAAACTGAAGAACAGTGTAATCTCACATTAAGCTTTGTTCTTTCAACCACAGCTTGGCAATAGCACATAGTTCTGTTATATCTGCTTACCCTYTGAAGCCAGTTATCTACACAAAAATAAATAAAAAAATAGAAGAGTGTAGAAATGTTGCGTGGGGTTTTTATTTCGCTTCACCTCTCTGTTGCTGCTGCTTTCCAATGAATTTGTGTTAAGGAACACCTTGCCTGAAGAACTGCATTTAAGATTAGAGAGAGGAGCAACATATTGCTTGTACCTTTTGTTTCACATTTCGGGGACCTGTTAACAACAAGCAGCGGAATTATTCGTTTGGCAGATTTAGTACCMGAGACCACAGCAGGACTTAACAATCTTTTTGACTTGCTTTATTTCAGACRGCGGGTGGTAATAAATCAGAGAGCTCACAGAGAGCGCTTTCCTTGCTTTCTTCTTGTCTCTGGGTCACCACTAAAAACAGTCATTAGGCTTGGAGTTGTTTTTAACTTGCCAGCGTGTGGGCGCACACGTGCACACACACCTTTAGCCCACCCCCACAATTTCTGCGAGCGTGACGGCCTCTCTGGGCGGTCGAGGGCTGCCCCAGGAACGCCAGCCCGGGGAGCAGGGGGGCTGTTTCCCAGGGGCCGCTTCCCCTTGCCTTTTAGGCTCGCTTTTGTGCAAAGTGAGTGCGAAGCGGTGGCAAAACAGAGTTGGCGTGTAGTTGGTGCAGATGAGCACTCAAAACGCCGAGCGCTGGAAGASAAATCCTGAAATAACGGGTAGCTGTGTTGTAGGCATCACTTCACTCAGAAAACTCCCATCAGTGTAGATGCAGTGACTTCACTGAAGCAAATCTAGCATAAGCAGGACACAATACACYGGAAAATTAGGTCCTAGATCAGTTCTGCTTCATGCTTGTCCTCTCTTTTCAAGACAAGTACTACCTTCCATGGGAGCCTGTGTCAAATTTTGCGATATGAACAGATGGAGATTTGCTTGAAATTCTTGTGCTACCTTTCACTTAATGATCATTAAATCAGATTATAACCCAGGGCTGAAGTCTAGGGACTCCTCAATTCCCTGGTCTGTAAGTGAAACTTTCTGAGCTRTGGGAGAGCAGGAAAAGTTTTTCCTCAAATCAGAGCTATTTAAAAGAAAACATAGTCCTGTCTGTTAAGCCACCGTGGAGCTTCCATGACCCGAACACAAAGACTGCAGCACCAGTCACAGCTGCCACCGTTCCTCTTACTGCGGTGTGAGGATTGCTAGAGCAAGTTCACTGTCTTCGTATCCCCTAGCAAGTTTTTGTTTTTTTCCCTCCTCACTAACAACCGGCAYACTTAAGGCAAAGCAAYACAAATTCTAATTAAAAAAATATGTAGTAAGCAGACAAAGTACTGAGGCGACAAAGGCCATAAGAGGCAGCTACAGTGTTGTGTTTCCTCAGGCTGCTTGATGCTRCTAGTTCTGGGACTGGGAGTTCCCAGTGCCATCCTTCCAGGGCCGAGGTCTACATGACCCCAGTGGGAATGTCTCCTTCCATGTATTGAACCTCTACTCAAAACAGACTAGGGAGTGGGTGATRCTTTCCAAAACAGCAGAGAGAGAACATAAAATGCACTGGGAAATTAGGAGGATAGCCAGGCCTGTAGTCATWGACAGCCAGATTCCCAAAATCTCAGAGTCTATAAGCCACTTTCCCAAGGAATCAAGCCAGCAGAAGCCAAAACAAATACACAAAACAGTGTGCCTCTTTTGAGACAGACTCAGTGTGTCATCTTTTCTGGGAAAGCTTTTTCCAGAAAGCTTTCCAAAAACAATAGCTTTCRCACTCAAGGCTTCAACCCACCATGCCGCTGGGAATGACAAGTCCACCAGCCACCCAGGACTGCAGAGAGCAATAAAGAGACATTTGAGGCCAACTGTAAAGGTAGAAGAGAGCAAGGCCACCAGTGAGTGAAGGACGCRGTTCTTGCAAACAGGCTTTCCTGCACGGGCTGACTTCAGGATGAGCCATAGTGGTTGACTCATTTTTTCATTTCTTTACTAGACAAAAGCAGATTTCCTGCTCTGAACTAGTATGTGACCATGTATTTTAAGTATAGACACTGTTTAGTAAAACTAACTATACTATTAAATCTAAAAAACAAGTTCTGGAAACCACGTTTGGCAAGATGATGTGTACAGGMTTATTAAACAGCCTCTTCATGCAGCTTCACTGTTTTTGAAACTTTTATATTMATTTTTCACACAGGGAGGGAAACCAAAGGTCTTACCTGAGTTCCATAAGATATTATATATTTTTAAAGGAGTAGTGAGAAAAGTGTCAAGACTGTGACACAGTGTCTCACCCTGAGTGTGCTCTCTACCTGCTTTTTTATTAGCTGCATCTTTGTGCTTCTCTCCGGGAGCATAATGTTTTAGCAGTTCAAAGAGCTCCAAGAACAACAATAAAAGTTTCCATTGCACTTAAAAATATTTGATCATATTATCACCTGAACTCAAGTATTCATCATTTGGCTTTGCYGAAGGACATAATTAGCTATCTTATGGCTCTTCCTGTCTCCTTTAAACTTAGATTATAACCATAGCAAAGGAAACTCAGCAGGGCTCAATTTGTGGAGCTTTCAGCTAACTAAACATTGCAGRCTGCATTGGTTGGAAGCAAACATTCTGTGTGGGTTTGTTTGGGTGTTTAACAAGAGGAAAATTAATAAATTTCCAGGTGGAATTCCTTACAGCTGAATTTCCTCTCTCTCAGCTATTCCTGGTCCCAGTATTTTCACTTCCTACATAGATTTTGAGAACTTCAAACAGCATGGTATGAGAGTAAATWAGTAGGAGGAGGTTTCTATTATAATTATAAAGCCAGTAAACCTGAGACCAAACTCCTGGAAGCATAAGCCTGAGGATTCATCACTCACTCAAAATATTTTGCACAGCTTTTGCAAATAGCTCGGTACAATATATCTACTCAAATAGAAATGTGACTACCAYGCTAAGACTCATCCTAGGTTTTACCTGTCTAGCAAAAGTAACGGTAGCAATGGTGGGTCCGTGGCTTGGACCTAAATTAATATAGGCTCTGAAATGGGATTGAAGGTCCCTGGTGAGCCTATACACCCYGTACTAAAGTCTGTGCTTGCATTTCTGTTGTTATGTGTGGCAGTCAGGGTGAAAACGCTGCTTCTCCTGCTTGTTCTGCAGCACAGCATTGTGCCAGTGGAGCTATACTCCAAGTCCAGCTTTTTTGTATGGCATGATAAGATCAGAGTAAATATGTATTTCATAAAGAAAAGAATTTTTCTGCTTTGAAATATATGAGGAAAAGGAATGTTAATTTTGTATGTGGGCTATATTGGCAATAGTCTTATAACATAGAAGAAAAATCTGCAAGAATCAAGATTCTACTTTTGCTCTGAAAGATACAGTGATGAATACTATCAAAATTCAGATTCCAGCTCAGAAAAGCAGTTCCTTGTCTGACAGAAAAAACCTCAAGTGGCAATAGAAAATATGAAGTCCTGATCATCTTACTAGGAATTTAGATTGAATACACGCTCAGTTGCCTTTCAGGATAATGAGAATTAATATTCATTGACAACTTTAAATGAGAATTTGTAACCCAAAAAGAAAAGACTGTTTCAGGTCTGTAATGATAATGCTTTYTCACAGCTGCTTTTGTGAGTAGGGAATAATTTAACAATACTATAGCTGATGCTAAATTTCTATTTTGTGGTAAAATTATAAAGTAAATGTTTCCTCCAAAGAACTCCAAAGCTGTTTATGGGAGCTAGAGGCACACTCCTGAGACAGCAGCCTGGAGTTTTGATGTGTTGCAATATTGTAAATTGGYGTAATTTCATTGCACTGCCTTCAGCATGCCTTCATCCTATAGAAAGTATCATTTTAAGGGAAAAAAAGATGTGACTTGTCTTTAACTTTCAGTCAAATGAATTCATGCTAAAATGCCCATATATTTTCCCACATCAACACCAGCTCCCATGTGCTTATTCTTATTTACCCACAGATTTTTTTTTTCTTTTTTTTTTTGCTACTCCTAATAGGAAATTTCTGCAGAAAGCAAATTTTTAAATGTGAAAAGGCCAGAGGCTGGTATAAACGAAATAGAAAAAGATAAAGATTTAATACAGAAACRTGGAGTAAAAAGATGTAAGACAACATAGTTTTATAATACAATATTTAGATAAGGATTATCTGGAATACTGGAGAAAGAAGGAAGAGAAGGGTTTAGTACTGAAAAGGTGTGCCTATATTCATAGTGAATTCTTCCCTGTATTTTCCATTCCCCTTCATCCATCTGTATCACATTTGTTTTTTTAGTCTTAATACCTACACATTGTGCCTATCACTTAGTAAAGACAGTGCCAGCAGAAAGGGCCATTACAGAGAATTTTGACCTGGCTAGTTCTTTCACAAGAGTACACAGTCATAACTATATACTCCTTTCCTACAGTAAGCAAATCTTGCATTAGCAACATGCTTATTGTGCATTTGTTGCATCCATAAAACGCATAAGATCTTGCCATTGATGCCACTGGGAACAGGCAGGTTTTTAGTACGTTTTCGGTYGTTAGCTATTGACTCTTTAATTTCTGGATGGAAGCAAAGGCAGTTGGTTGTGAGTAAGGTTTTTAGTCAAAAGGTACATATTTTTTTTTGACTGTGCGGGAAAGTGATTTTAGGGATAGTACTTTTTAAAAAAAAATTGAACAGAATTTGTTAGTCAATGTTGTCAGAAGTAACCTTATCATTGTTATTTGATAGCAAAGTACTGTAATGTTTTGGATGTAACATTTTACGACATAGGAGCTGTTATTTGTAAGACACTAATCTGATAGTCAAAAGCTAATAGTAATTTTTACAGCTGCAGTAAAACTTCTAACCTACCAGCATTCCGATATAAGATTTATTTTCTATTAAATGGTTGCACATATGTAGTACAAATGGGTGCACATTTTATAGATTTTAGATCCAATCATAAAATCTTGACTCAGAAATCTGATTTAAACTGTCAGACATGGTATAAGTACACAGTGTTGTTTAATGGGCTAAGACTGAACCCAAAAGTACTTGCTTATGTTTTAAGCTGATCTTTCCCAAAGATGTAGTTTCTCAACCAGATGGTTCAATGGCCTTGGKCTGGCAAAGCAACTAGTTACTGTGGAGCAAACGTGAGGTTTAGCRCTCGGTGCCCCTGGATGTACTGGCACAGAGGAGCTCTGGGCTGTGGGTTAGGGGTGTCCATTTAGGAGAGAAGCATGGAGGGGATCAAGGCATCTTGATCTTGCTGCCTGGCCATACCTGKAGATTTTATCTGGTCTTGCTAGTGGCCGATGGAAGGCGTCTGCAGGTGGTGGGAARTGGCCAAAACCCCTGTGGTGACCTCTCTGAGGCCGGGATGGGAACTGCTGGGTTGCGCTCTGCCCTCCCATGCTCCCCAAGTGGCTGGGGAAGGGACAAGCCCTGTCTCCAGGGCTTTTCTCTCCTCTCTGCCCTTGCTCTCACCTTCTCCAGTCCCTGGCACAAGAGGCTCAGCTCTTCACGGCACTCAGCTAACCCCTTTGACTTTACCGGTATAGCAAGCCCAGGTCGCAGTGGGACGCTGGGAACAGCTGTATGTGATCCTTTCCAGGCTCTTTTAGAGCAGAGTCAAAAGGCTAGTTTAAATCACTGCTGCAGGCATGCCTTTGAGTTTCTTATCTTTGGGATTATAAGGCAACACTGCTCTGTCCTAGATAAAAGTAAAAACTTCTCTCTTTTCAAGGTTGACTTCTCTAAGTGGCCCAATATGTAACCTTGAATTGGCCTGAAGCTATCTTGCAAGAGATGGAATAGGGGAAGTATTCCAAAACTGGAGACACTTCAGAAATGATTCCTGAGATTTTTTTTCCTCTTTCCTAGAAAATGAAGAAATGAACTCTTTTCACAAAAACCATATTCCTTTAGCTATTTTTATGGAGAGGCAAGAATCGAGTGATGACTCTGATCTTGCCCTGAATGGTTTGGGTTGCTTGACACTTACCCTGTTGAACAGCTTACCCAAAAAAGAAATTGATTGTTACTAAAGTGTATGGCCCAGTGGACTGTACTGCACGTTTACAGGCTGACTTGTGTGAAGACTTTTTGGCTCATTAGTTTTCTTAATGGAGGCTAGTTATTGCCTACAGATGTATGCAGTCCTGCTCTGTATGGGCACTCCCCATGGCCAGGTCCCTAAGAAAGGAGTTCAGCAGCCAGTGACTCTGATTTACAAGAAACATGGCGCATTTTGAACCTGAATTAGCAGAAACTCTTAAGAGCCCTGCTCTTACCCTTGTGTACATGCTTGGGGGCCTGTTTCGTCAACACATTCAGAGACCAAGCAGCCAGTCAGCAATTTTTGTATCCTAACGGCTTCTAAATTGCTGGTGATCTAATGGGAAGGGAATATGAACTGGAAAAGCTGACAATGTATATAAATATTTTGGGAAATCAGAGAAGAAAACTCTTTTTGGTTCTCAAAAGGATGGGAACCACAATGTAACAGACTACTGAAATTTTGAGGCATGACCCAGGTATTGTGTTTTCTGATCACCAGACACCTGTAAGTTTGCATTAGTGCCTTTTTGTGAACTGAGATAACCATGCTGTACTTTGTAACCCACATCTGATGAATATCGGGAAGCCTAATTAATAACTGTAATGTGCTTACCAGCTGACAAGGGCTATTGAAAAGTGCTATGTATTGTCATGCTTAATTGAGGGGTGCCTAACATTATAGCCATAAATTGAAAGATGTTCAGATACTACTGAGGTGAGAACTGTATTAAGCAACTAGACAGATTTCTCTAGATGGAGAAATATTGCTGAATCACACAATCAGGGGACTGTTATAAGAGATACTTTTTCTGTTTTTATATTGATTAGAATGGATGACTTAGTAATAAGTGTTTCCTTACACAGCTGCCTTGGTCTACATGTTTTCAAGCGTGCATGTAAGAATTTGTGTATGAGAAACATTGTTTTAATTAATCTTGCAATACTGTAGAGGCTCTTCCATTTATTTGTCAGTAGCTATCAAGGAGTGTGTAGCCTGCAGATTGACAGGCCTTGCAGAGATCATTTCATAGAGCAATGTAGTCATAACTTAAATTAGCTCACTTGGAACTGCTGGGGCACTCAATCTGATTTAGAGCTTAGGCCTCTCTATGCCGTGTCACAGCATATAGTGGAGATGTATCTAATACCTGACCATAGCTGATAATCTAAGGACTCACCTTGTACCCTGTACCCTGGCTGAGAGAGGAGAAACAACTGCTGATTGAGCAAATCCAGGCAGGACAGAGGGCAGGAGCTATCTCATGGGACCACAAATGGTTCAGAAGTCCTTCAACTCTATCTCCTGTGACATTGGTTGATATATTTTCATGCTATTGAAATATACTGGTCTGATATGTATTCAACTCTTCCCTCTCTTTATTAGGGTGAGCACTGGAATAGTACAGCTCTGGGGCTGAAATAACTTCTGTGGTTGCTGGGAAGCTGCAGCTGGTGATCAGAAACATTTACCTGAGGTGCTCACCTGCAAGAGGATGTGTCAGCAAAGCAGTTGATGGGGGTATTCCCTTCATTTGGTAGTGAAGACACATGAAGCATCTGCTTGGATGGCTTTTGGTAGGAGTTCAGTCCTTCACACTGTGGGAAGATCTGAGGAAGTTCCAGCCTGCCCTGGCCTTGTGCTGAGGGACACTTTGACCCAACCCTGCTCTCTCTGAGCATCTGGCCAGAGGAGGTTGGAAGAGATGCAATGGGTCTCGTTCCTTAGGTGCTCCTGGGTGACAACAGTGGAGTGCTCCCAAGTGAGCCTGAGGGGTTGTCCTGGCACAGGAACTTCACATGTGTTCCCCTGGAGCTCCACAATAACCAGGCAAGTTGTACAAGGACAAAGAACAGATTTAGCTTGTCCTTTAGTCAGAACTTGAGAGTACTCTTGTTTTACTTTCTTTGGAGAAACGACTATTGCCATGAAATCAGAGGAATGGGAATTTTGCTGTTATCATACTCAGTGGGAGTGGGAGCAGGGCACCATAGGGCATTTGGTTTTGGAGATACTTTGTAATAACTGATCAGAGACACATTATTCAATACTGTTTTTGAAACTCACTGCTTTACTTATTTAGGCTGTTGCAGAGATAGACTGGACATATATTTGAAGTATTTACTTTGAACAGATTTTTTTTTTTTAGTTTTATACTAAACTGAAAATACTTGAAATAATACTGGAAAAAGAATACCCTGTGACTCCAGGTGGCTCTGGGTGGCTGACACCGAGTGAAGGATCAGTCTGTAACTTCTCCACTGCCCGATGTTAAGGGCAGAGTACAGATTGATACTATTTTTTTCTTCTACTTAGAGCCCAAGAGATGCATACATCTGCTTGAGGCTCAGAATTCAATTCAACAGTAGTTCTGTCAGTGTTCAGAGAGAAATTTTGGGGCTTTTTAAACAGAACTTACAGAGAAAAATAGTAGGTTTTATTTCATGTCTTCCTTTTTTAACTTACTTTCGCTGGTGAGATTTCTGAATTAAATATTTAGAATTTCTGTCATTGTTTAGATATTTTACTTGGAAAATTCATCTTCTAATGAACAACATCGATGGAAAAGAACATTTGTTGCAACATATGTTGTTGTTAGAAGCCAAGCTCTACTTGGATTGAAAAATATTGTCCTTGAAAAAAATTACAGCCATTTCTTCTTATATTCCATGTGTGCATCCTGATCTCAGTTTTCAAGAGAATAGATCATAGAGCTGAATAAAGGAATGCTGGGGAAATTGAACATTTTCCCAATGAGGGTGAATTTAACTGATCTGAGGAAGTGCAGTCTTATAGCACTGACAACATTTTAGGATGATTGCTCTAAATCTGAAAACTATTTGTGTTCATTACGTCTGTGAAAGTAAGAGTACATTGTGCCAGTTGAACATGCACCTTCTGATGGTTTACATTTTAATAGACCAAATTCACGTAGGAGTTCACTGGCATAAGCTTTTAGCATAAATCTGTGAGAAGGTGGTGGTCTAAAAGACATGGTCAGGAAGGCTGCAAGCGAATATAAAAGCCATGACCAAATGCGCAGATTCATTCTGCATTGCTGGCAAGCAGTTAACTGATGTTCTGTAATATCGTGGTTCTGACTGATACCTAGAGAAAACCAAGACAAGTTTGGGCACATAGTCTCACCTCAGACAGGGTGTCCTTTCCACAGCGGTATATAGAGAGGAGCTAGGTGGGGGAATGGGGGAGATGGGAAGGAAGCTCTCCAAAATGAGTAGCCAGTATGTATAGGTGGGATGGGGGGGGGGGGTAACAGCTGCGTATTGAGGCATGAATCAGCTGGATGACAGTTTGGGTATGTACTGGCAGTTTTCTCAGAAAGAGAAAAGGGTTTGGGCTGGTAAGAACGGAAGCAGGAGGAGCTGCATTTCCAGAGGACCCATGGCTTGCAAGGAGTCCCCAGGATGGGGCTCCCTGGAAGCCAGGGACATGCAGCTTCAGTATGGGAAAAAATAAACAACYCGGCACACTTCTGCATTCCCAGAATGCCTTCTTTTCCTATTCTTTTTCTCTTCCCTGTATTTGTTTTTCTCTTGTCTGCTAGCTCAAAATTATGTGTCATTCTTTCTTGCTTTTATGCCTTTGGTGAGCAAACTTTGTTTTGAATATAATCATCATTGCCTGACTAAAATGTTCTTCAGACAGTTTCTTGCATTTTTGGTCAAATATTACCAGCAGAACAGAAATATCAAGAAAGAGTTTTTTTTTCAGATGAGCCTCTGCTCATCTGATTCATATCAGATATTATTTTTTGGTAAATTTGTAAAGATTTGATTATGACATTGCACAACACCCCAACTAATTTAATAAGATATTGCTCTCTGAATGAAATTGCAGCTGGTACGCTSATGCTTTGATCTTGAACAGTCTTGGTATTTTAAATGGGCCAGTGTTGGGGTTACTGCATGAAAAGATCTTTTTCCGGACTTTAGGAGGGAAAACCATCGTGCCCTGATCTGTAAGAATTTGGGCTTTGGTTGACTCATGTTACTGAAGGATGCAGCAGTGGAAAGCAGATGAATAAAGAGAACTGGCAATAACGGAGAAAGTCCCAAGCCAGAAATAAATTGGGCAGTAGGGCTTCTTGCTCAGATCGGATGAGGAGTGCATAGAGGAGCAAACTTTGAAATCCCTCTTTGTATGATGTTTACAAGGAGGAATTCTTGTCCCCTTTGAATTTAACTTCTGAAAGTGYCTTCAGGTGGGTTGTACCCACATATAATGAGTATTTGGAGTATGAGCCTAAGTTTGGTCCCCTAGGTCAGCACTCAAAACTACCCTAGCTGTGTAGTCAGCTGTGTAGTTACAAAAAATAGCTCAGATGTCCTATTTCCTAATCATGTTGTGTTGACATAAAAGACAGCAAATGGGGTGCCAGCTTTTCATTTTCGTGGGCGGTGAGTTCCAGTGCTTGGAAGTAGTAGGTCCTGCTTCCCTGCCCCTGGAATGACGAACCCTGGACAAGATAGTCAATGAGTGAAAAGTGTTTGCAAACAGCAGTCTTTTCTGTTAGCTCTCTCCCTGGAGAGTACAGGACAACTTATGAGAGATGATTAGTGAAAATTTGTGACCAGAAGACACTTTGTAGCAGTTGAATCCATGTTCTGCAATGGTATTGCAGGCTTAAGGGGCGTTCTTTTTAAGACAATTTGCATATTTATGTAATCTCTCTTACTGTCAAAAATGTACTATGGAGAGGAAGGGTTGCTTAACACCAGGCTGTTGCCTGGCACCTGGATGGGCTTAATATATAAGAAGAGGTAAGATTTAGAGATGGGTCAGCGCTCCTGCACCTGAGGCCAAAGAGAGCTGAAGCACAGCTGCCAAGAGGAGCAGCGCTGCCAGCATTGCCAGCCCATGCTTCCAAGGATTTGCGGCAGTGCACTGAAAACCTGCCAGATGCTAGCTTCTGGAACAAAACACATATCATGGTACAGYGATTGCCATGCAAAAACTAAAACCAGTGCTGCTTTTGGCCTGCTCGAGGATATTTATTGTGTTACTAACTTGTCTGTTCTTTTTCCAGAAATCATGCCAGATTGGGATAATCTATTTTTGAAGATGTTATTTAGTTCATTGACAATAATCCATTAGTGCTAAATAGCAGGTAAGCTATTGCAAAGTTCTGGAGGCAAGAGCATGTTACAAAATTTCTGGCACACAAACCTTGATTTTTCTGCCAAGAAGAAAAAAAGACAAGTCAGGAAAAAAGAGCAAGGAAGCTTATCAAGAGGCATGGAAACTAGAAATAGGAATCACATGCTGTTTGTATTTGTGAAAGGTCTTGACACAACAACCTCACCTCTTAAGTATGTGTGGGTAGATTCTCTGGGTTGTAGCTTAACTGCTTTGCTAGAGTCCCCCCTCACCCTTGATGCTGCTCTATTCCTGCACAACATTTTTCAAAGGTGACTATACTAAACACARTACATCCTTGTAACTTCACAAAGCATATATTTTGTATTTGTGGTTTTTCTTCTTTAAATCCCCCTTTTCATGTCCTCCCCGTAGGTCACCAAAGGTAACTACAAGTTTACTGTAGTTATGCTTCAAAAAATGCACCACTGTTTCTCCGAGGTATGCATTACCACCACAACAATCTTACTGCACCGAAAGATTAAACATCAACGACAAGATTGAAAACAAGCCTTATTGCAAGAAACTCAACATTTCCTCAGCAAAACTGTTTATACAGATTATAGGTAAGTAGGTAACAGCCCATTTTTGCCCTTATTTCCACCTGTGAAATCCTCTTTCAGTCACTGAGGCAGCTGCCACGTAGCAGAAGACAAGTASTAGCCCATAATTTTTATCTTTGATGAATTATCATGTCACACCTGCGGGAGTTTTGTGATTCAGGATGGGCAGCCCTTCACAGTAAGAATGTTAGGAATGCTAAAAATAAAAGCCTGGGAGCCTTTAGAAAAGAAAATTAAATGTAAAGTGCTGATGCTTCATCTGGGCTGAGGCAGAAATGCCACAAATGATAGGTGCTGACAGGATATGTGAAACTTTTAATCAAGGCACTTTACGTAACATCTCATTTCAAAGAAGATCTGGCATTTTTAAATGCTAGGCTAACTACAGGAGATGCTAGAGAATGCTTCTAAGGTAACCACCTGAAYGGGATAAACTAGGAATATACACACTTTAAATCTCCTTTCACACACATCAATCGCTTATGGATTTTTTCCTAAAAAATGAAGAAATGTGTTCATTGCACAATAGTGATCGCATCTCTTTCCTTTCTGTGAGGAAGAAAAAAACTTTATACAAAATACTTCATGTTCATATTCATCTCACAGCAGAGGGATGATGTGTTTTAGTGAGAGTAAGTTAGGTCTCGTAGGTTGGAAATCAGATCCCAGTCTGAGCTTATCTAGTTCAGARAGAAAACCCCAGGACAGATGTTTAAGCTCATGAAATATCAGAATCTGGAGGCAGAAATGCTATAACTTCATCAGGGCTAATCTGTTCCTGGAGCACAGTGATTCCTGTCCATGCACCTACAAACTTTACCTAGTCCACTTTTTTGAGGCACCAAGTGGTTAGTCTTCCATGTCTTCCTTTTGAGATACCAGCCCGTGCACTTAACRTCGTAGCTGTCTGCTATTTATTCTTATGAAAATTCAGCAACATAATAAGTGAACACCTTGTCCAAGTGTCAAGCTCTTATGAGATTTCAGCTGTCTCTAAGGGTGTACAGAGGCAAATTACATGGATGTTGTTGCCTCTGATGCTCTTTAGCCACTGGGTGTCTCTGGAAATCCCATTTTTGAACTACATGTTCCTATTCCAAATTAGAAAAAACTTCCTGCATTAACACTTCATATAATAATCATGAGTTAAAAGCAGACACATTGAAATTTCTGCACCACATGCTAATCCAAGGAGAACATCATCACATTGTCATGGATTTTATATATGGGATATAAAGTGTGGGGAGCAAGAGAAGCAAATGTGTAAACTTATTGGTCATATTAAGCAAAGAGATTCTACAAGAAATTATCTGCAATGCTCTTACATTACTAGCCAAGAATTATTTTTTGTTACATTTCTATCATGGGATTATTTGCTGTCTGGACCATGGTTTCTTGTTAGTAATAAGTGATGGAGAGAGATGGTACAGGAGTAAAAGCTGCCTCAGTTAAAAAAAGAAGTGGCTCTTCAGAGAAGCTGGTTRTAAACATATGTGACTGTTTCTACTTGCAACAGATACACTGAACTGGCTTTTCATGTTCTGACATATTAGGTAAAATATCTTGAAGAAAATAAATGCCAGATTACAGTATACGTAGGGTGAACCACAGAGCAGTACACATCCACTGACACAGTAATAATAGCCTTCCAAGAAAGAAAATGCTGAACAACTTGTCTCAYATCAACACCTCTCTGTTTCTCTGTGAGAGCATCAATAATCAGAATTCTTTTCAATGTGTTATTGATGCAGAGTGAGATTTTTGGAGGTGTTGAGCAACCACTTCTTCCTCCTCTCCCCCAGCATCAGCCGCTGCTGCTTGCACTTCACGGTTCTGCAATTAAACAATGTTATATGCTCAGCAGGGGSGAGGACATTATGATTAAAACATGTTTTCCCAGTGTGTTTTAATCATAAAACACCTTGAATGGCTGAAAATGGGGCAATGCAGGGATTTGGGGGCTATGCTGCCTTAATGGGGAGCAGYGGATTCCCATAGGAACTGTGAGAAATGGTGTTAGTGGTGACCAAGATAACCGCACTGTCATCTCCTCCTTCACCTCCTTGTCAAACCGTGAGGAGCGTTCAGAAGAAAAGGTGTGTACAGAAGGATGAGAAAACCCTTCTTGTATCTGCACAAGGGGATTCACTGGAGAAAGCTGCTACCAAAATGTTGAAGTGATGGAGAAGCAAAATATCCTGACCACAAAGTCCTGTTTGAAGCTACCAGACCACTGAAGTGCAATCTGAAATGCAAGTTTTCTGCTTAGGCAATGCTGGAACTGCTTTAGGTCTGTGTTATTTGCCAAAACACAGAATGACCAGTGCTTGCAGCTGCCTCTGGAGAAGAGAAACAGAATTAGGGCAGAGCTGGGGACACCAATCTGCAACATACTCAGCTCCCAGAGAAAAGCCTGACAATCGCTGAAAAGATAGCAATTTCTTAACATTGTGGGAGGGAAAAAAGAAAAACTGGTTAAATGATATGGATGTGCGTCTGTTTTATATTAAAATGATAGGATCCTGTGGCCGAGGGTGGAATATGATTAGCTAGTCATAGGTATTTCCAGTATTTCCCTGCAATGAAATGGCATGTTTGAATATAGACAGGAACAAACAGTGAGAGTCTTGGCTCCATCCCTTTTTGTGTTTTAATTGTAAACAAGCAGATGCAATCCATAATGCTAAATAAGATTTCCCCACATTTCCTTCTGAAAGTGGTTTTAAGCAAGATAAGGCACTAAAATTTAATCCTTCTAAGAGTGTGCAAATACTGAATCCTTGATGCAGACACAGTCTTACCATGAATTTATATGGGAGCTTTAACAGTTTTGTAAATTAATCAATAACATGGTTAAATTATATTTGCTCAGCTAATTATTTTCCCTGTCCTGTAAATTAGAACCTCAGTAGTCTACAAGAAAAATCAGTCCTGCTGCTTGTATCGCATTTGTGTTTACTTACTGGTATGTTATTAAAGTGCTAGTTTATTTGTTCTGCTATAGGCTGCTAGTTTTTTCTTTGCTATTTGCGTGCCAACCAGGGGACTGCAAAGCCATTCAGAAATATTTACATAATTATATATTTAATATGCAAAATCTATTTTAGCATTGTCTGAGTACTGTGCATTTGCAGGCTCTCCATGAAGTTCTTCTTGTCTCACCCTGGTGGAAGYGGATTCAGCCACCTTCTACACCCACTAAATCACTGGGATTTTTTGGGGTGCCTGAAATGGATCCTGATGCGAGTTCTTGGCCTCATGACCTTGCAGGGTGCAGCTTCAAGCAAAGGCGGGAGGTGATGCTGTCCAGTGGTCCTTTTTAATTCAACTTACTCCCTAATTCTGTGGCTTGGGTTGTCCAAGAACTGCTTGCTCCCCACAGGGACTACTCAAGCCCCTTTGCTGAGGGGAGGCGCAGGAATAACAGGTTGGATTTCAAATCAAACAAACAGCACCAAAAGAAGGGAGAAATGGAAAGCTGCCTGGCCGTGGACAGCAGCTCGTGAGGACCAGAAGCGGAGCGGAGCTTGCCCGCCTGCAACCTTCCAGCACRACTTGGCCCGTGACAAGCTGCTGCTGAGGTTGGAAATGCAGGCGGCTACAACATCCAGGCTGAATAAGAAAAAATTTGTGGAGTGCTCCTTGCTTTCACTTGCTTCCAACCACATGTATATATACGCACAAAAAAAAATACTCTTAGGGAACATAAAATGTTACATGCAACTGGGACTTTAATCTTTTCTCTATCTTCGATATGCCGACAAGCTGGAAGATTTAGCAGAGTGGTGTTCTATGGTTTTGTTTATTTATTTTTTGCATTTATTTTCCACTTTTGAGGATGTAAAAATGACAAGAAACAGAGGAGAGAAAGTTCAAATGAACAGCAGGAAACGAGTACTTTTACACCGAGCTGGTGATAGCCTAAACTGATCTCTTACAATATAGCGTACTAGTTCTTTTCTTAACATATGGAGTACTATTTTATTATCAGAAATCATAGTTTACACCTGAATCTTTACTCCCCATGTTAGAGTAGCTTTAGAGATCAGGCTGAATTCTACCTATATGCATTCATAGTTTAATGAATTGGTAAAAAGAGTCCACGGCCACATGCTTGCATTTTTTTTCTAGATTTGCACCATTTTTTCTGGTGCTTTAACTTTCCCAAAATTTCTTCATCTGACATTTTCCAAGGCTGTTTGCAGATCACACACAAATTCTTGAGTGGACTGTTCATCTATTCCCCCTTATTATTATGTTTAAACTACACTAAAAATGATGATTTTCTAAAATATTTATTTATACATAGATAACTAATAGATTTTTACTTGGATAGCCAATACTTTCCATTGCAGTAGATCATGGGATATTTGCTGGGTTCACTTTCTTACAGGAAGAAAACCTCCTATGTAGCTTAAATCACCATCATCTAGGTCTGATTCTGCAACCATGTGAGCATGTGGAAATCTCCACAAGCTTGCCTGTCCCCGTAATAGTGCAGCAGTATGTATGTATAAAGCTATATATGTACATAGGTATTAGCAGTCCTGAGGTCTTTTGTTGTTCCTTTCTACCTCTTAAATGGTCTTTTGCAGCTTTGATTATCCTCTGCAGAGAGATCTGTTTTGAGTTCAGAGTTATTTTATCTGTAGCCTTTTGATTTGCTCTGTTCCTTGATCCTGTCACCGTAGTACTCTCCTTTGAGCTTCAGAACAAAAGCACTTTTGCGAGCGGAGGCCCCGTGGCAGGGAGCGCAGCTCCACTTTCCTCCTGGCAATTTGCCCCCTCTCCTGCAGGAGCCGGGACTGAGCAAGATTCAGGGGCAGAAAATTTTCCGCTCATTCACGCCAGTGGCTCGAGTAACTGCGCCAGGGTGCACGTAAGTCTCCTTATAGAGACCAGTCCATTTCCTTAGCACTGTAGAAAATAGCTGGGGTTAACTGCAGCATACGCAGCATAGAATTTTTTTTGTTTGTTTGTTTTTTTCCTTAAAAAAGCGACAGCAATGCAAAGCATTTTCCTCACAAGGCGCATGTATCCTAAGTGGCTCCTGCTGGTTTACACACACCCTGTCTGGTCCCTTGCTTTGGAAGGTAGCTCCACTTGATCGCTCAGTTTGCCGCTTCGAGACAGTGGTGGCAGAGGAATTACAAAGACGATGAAGGTGCAGCCAAGTCCCGGGCAACGCGTGCCAGAAGTAAGCTGATTTAGAGTTGTGCAGACTGACTCGGAAACCTTCCTTGCGCAAGGGACAACTATTTTTGGCAGAAGCTGCTCATTTTTCACCTGCAGCGTGCACTCGCCTCGCAAAGGCAGCATGGTCAGCGGYGCTTTGCAGCTAGCCGGGCTGATAGTCGGTGGCATCGGCGCCGTTGGGACTTTTGCTGTCACGGGCATGCCTCAGTGGCGGGTGTCCGCCTTCATCGAGAACAACATCATCGTGTTTGAGAGCATCTGCGAGGGCCTGTGGATGCACTGCATCCGGCAAGCCAACATCAGGATGCAGTGCAAGGTCTACGACTCCCCGCTGGCGCTCTCGCCTGACCTGCAGGCCTCCCGGGGGCTGATGTGTGCCGCCGCCGTGCTGTCCTTCCTCGCTTTTGCCCTGGCCGCCACGGGCATGAAGTGCATGCGGTGCGTGCCGAGCAGCGAGCAAGCCAAGGGCCACCTCCTGCTGGCAGCCGGGCTCCTTTTCCTCCTCTCGGGCGCTGCGGAGCTCATCCCGCTCTGCTGGGTGGCCARCACCATCATCAGGGACTTCTACAACCCCGTGGTCAACGTGGCGCAGAAGCGGGAGCTGGGGGAGGCCCTCTACCTGGGATGGGGGGCCACCTTCTGCCTCATTGCCGCCGGAGCCACCTTCTGCTGCTTTTGCTGCTGCCAGGAGAAAACTCRGAGCTACAGCTACTCCTCGCCGCCCCGCGGCCCCGCTCGTGACCAGCGCTGCCGAGGGAAGCCTGAAAGCTCCTACTCCAAAAGTCAGTACGTCTAGCCGCCTCCTGCCTTTTCCTCTTCTTCGCACGTGCGGTCTCCGTGGCTGCAGTTCAGGCAGCTTTTCGCCTTCTGTCGCGCAACTGCCGCTGTCGTGACCGCGTTTCGGAGCTGCAGTTACCACCAGCGGGCCCTGCTGCRGCCAGTGCTGCAGCGCAGACAACTATTTCCACGCGTGGAAAGGTGAACGTTTAACACTACCTTAATGGTAACCCGAGATAGCTTTTGGGTGACATGGCTTTGCTTTGGCTTGCAGTTTTTACAGGAAATAATAATAAAGTTCCATTGCAATATGAAATTCTGGCTTTTTGTGAAGAAGAGGGGAGTTAACTGGCTGGTTCTTTTTTTCCTCTCCTGGGAAATAAGGGATAATAGTGAATAAGGACAAGATAATAGTGGTTTAAAAGAAAGGTATTCACTACGAGATTGATTTACTGTAGGTTTAATGAAGGGTTGCATGAAGAATTTATTCAGCCGAGGAAGTGTAAGCTGAAATTTATGAAAAATATCCCTTATTTCAGAGAATAAACATTGCTCTGCACTCATCCTAAATATCATCTTTTTGGTGAAAGYCAATATTTCTTCTGAAATCTATATGAGGTCAAACTCATTCATATCCTTCTTTTTAGAAGCAACGGCATTCCCTTGCAAACTCCTTGTGGCTTACAACATTTCACAGCGTTGCCTAAACCACCCTAATAATGGTGTGTTGGCTAACTGCTACAGGATACTAATGTATATACATGTATTTTTAAACAAGGATATTTGTGCAATATCAGGCCCATGTTTTTGCTGAGTACCACTCACACTAATACAGCTRGTAGGCCTAAAGAACAAAAATATTGATAGTATTTTCTCACAGTTCACATGCAAACAAGCTAAACAATGTTTTAAATAAGATAATGCTTCCATGATAAAGAGCATGGYAATGAAATGAAGTCTCCTGGAAAATAAATTGAATTCCATACAAATTAGTTTAATAAGTGACTGAAATTAATTGATAGTGGCAATATTTTAATAGAATTTTGTAACCAGTGAATAAGGTGTAACCCYAGACCCACAGAAATCAATGGAAGTTTGTCTTTGACTTAACTGAGAACAAGATTAAATTTATAGTGTTTAATGGAGAGCAACATTCTCTTTTTGGAGTTTGACTGTTTTAAACATTTTATAGAAAGATTATTATGTGATCCATAATTGTCCAGTAAATTCCTGAAGTTATTTCCACTTGAAAGGTTGGAAACAAATTCTTCTCTTACTAAGATGCAACTCTGAACAAGCGAAAAGAATTCAAAGTCTGTGCACTACTGCTCTAGAACTGTCTTTTCACACTGCTTGTAAGCTACATATTAAGCTGTGCYCGCCTGTATGTGATTTTATTTTTCCTCCTTATTTTTAAGGAATTTTTTTCTGCCTATGTACCTGCCTGATGTGCATGACGCTTCTGTAATATAGCTGTGCATGGCTGTATTTCCTTCATGTTCCTTTCTTAATGTATATACTCCAGTCCGGTCTCTTCCTTGGGGGGAAGAGAGTGGAGGAGCAGTCCTGCTCTTTGTGACACCGTGTGAGTATCCTGCACGGAACTTATAGCTGGAACGTCATGGKTTATACCAACGTCTGCTGTAAAGTCACTTGCTTAGTTCACCCCTCTAAAATGTAGATACAAGATCTTACTCAGAAAACTACAGATATATGTATTGCTTCTATCTCTGCTGTCAAGACACAGGGCGGCTCATACGGTATTCATCTACATGTCTGAGGCAAGTTTCAGTGAAAAGTGAGATAAACAYGACACATCCGTAAGAGCCCTGCGTATATTGTAGACTACCGTTACATCTGATAGTGTTATCTGTTTCTGGTAAAGCACACAGCAGTCTAAGTTGTACAACGCAAAAGAAGATACAGGAAGACTTTCAAAAACGCCCACAGGACTAACAGGAATATGAGTCCCATGAACCATGAGCGGGACTTGGAAATTTCTGAAATTCCCTCTTAGAGATCCTATATGCTGCAAACAGTTTTCAGCTCAGTTTGCACATGCCTACCCCTCTCCAGTGCCTCCGAATCACATCCAGCCACTTCCTTTAAATTGTATCCTACGTGTACACTGCGTCTTCAAGAAAACTAAAAGCAAAGCTTCCATTTAAAACAGGGTTGGCCACATTTATACGTTAAATAAACCCTGACTAGCCTGAGCAAAGGATCCTGTAGAAGAGGGAGCACAATCCAAGCACAAATCAACTCCCTATAACAATAAACTTTCATATGTGATATCTTGTACTTTAGAATTTATTTTGTTGCTTATAGGCTATAGAGATTCCTTGGAAAATAAGGAGTTTCATCTTCATTAATGAAACCAACGTTTTCTAGCTTTTTTGCCTTTGCCCAACACTTTGGGCAACTGTACTCATTCCTGCAATGTAAAATGGATGTGAAGTACTGCCAAATCCAGCTGGTGCCCTTTGAGTCAGATAAATGACTCCACAGCTTGCAGGTCAGAGGAGAGTCAGACTCCACTTAACTCAGGTCAGTGAAGGTTCAAGATTTGGTCATCACTCCGTGATTCAGTAGCTGAGTTTTCACTTAAAAAATGAGCTTCTTTTGAAATCCTCCTACAGCTGCGGTGACTGCTGCGGAGGTCTAGAGGGCAGAGCTGCCAGCTGCACTGCCAGGCACTGCTCCGATCTGAGCGAGGCAGCAGCAGGATGGACACATGGGCGGCAGGGCTGCTCCAAGCGAGTCAGGTCAGGTTATCATCAGCAGAGCTGCAATTTCAGGAGCTGCTTTGTGTGGGCAAGGCAGTGCTGGAAGACAGCCTGAAAGAGCCTCTGTAAAAAGAGAGCTTGAGTGCATCTTGAGCTACTGCACAGCTTGATATGAGAATAAATCATCTGCCACAGAAGGTTATCACACATCTGTAAATCCAGTAAGACCAGTTTCTTATAATAGATTTGTCTCTTTCTCTCAGGCACGGTCCTGAATAGGCGCTGTACTTTCCCGTGCTTTTGAATCTACATGGTGGCTGTATGTGAGAGTTTATCCATAGGCTGCTTGCTTTCTGTTCAGCTCTCARACACGGCTAGTAACGAATAACGCAAAATGGAGGAGGGAGAGACTGGAAGAAGCCATCTAATCTTGGGCCTCACAGCCAGTAAGGCTCATTAATGAAATATAAGAAGGCCTTACTGTGTCCACTCCGAGRTGTATGGAGATCTGCGTGCATGGAGATCTGCACACTGCCTCTGGTGGGGCTAGTGGCAGCTGCCTGGGAAGGAGCAGGAGACTAGCACCAGTGGACAGAGATGCTTTGGGGTATCCTCCCCACTTCCAGCCTCTTGTCCTCAGGGTATCTTTGTGCTTCCCAAAGCAGCAGGCTTGTCTGGGATGTAGGACCTCTACCAAGGGCCACTCCTCCACCACCCAGTAGATACGGAGCAGGCTTCTGAGCATGAGGCACAACGTGCAGCACTCTCTTCCTGTTGAACTGGAGGAAGAGCAGTGCTGGGTAWCTCCAGCTCTGTCAATGCACTGGGCAATAGCTACAGTCCTGACACGGACATGTCCCCCACTACACCAGTTTTGCCTGGTGGAGCAGGTTTGAGCCCCTGGACTACCTCCYGCCTCCCTGTGGCAGCCTGGACTCCTAGCACTGGGCTTTTCCTAATGCTCCAGCATGAACTATCCTCCTTGCTGCTTTGCCAGCCCTAGTTCTCCAAACCCCACTGCTCTGGGGAGCTGGTAGCCATGATAACGTTCATGCCGCAGATCAGCAAAGAACTGATGCTTAAATACCACAGCAGTCCTAAATATGTGTTGCTTGAGAATTTTAAAGGAAGCTGACTAGCCAAACTAGTTTGCTGGGCGCAGCTGAGAGCCCCATCAGCAGCATCAGTTCCTTTTACYAGTAGAAGTTGGTGCTTGTAGGGCTGAAGCGGATGAACAGGAGGAGAAGGTTGTGTAAGTACAACTCACTTCAGAAAAYGTGAGAGTCACTACCCAGCTGATTACTTTGCTCCAGCATCAAAATAGACGCACCAAATTGTTCCCAAGAGATGTTTGTGCAATGCATCTTCTAGAGATGACTCTTCTACAGTGTCCTTAGGAATTTTTCCTGGTGCTTAATTATAGTTTTCATTAATAAAGGTTTTCCTGAAGCTTAAAATAAATGTCCCCACTGCAGTCCAAAGCTGCTCCATTCTCCCATCACAGTAGGCATAGAAAACAGATCACTGCTTTCCTTTAAAGCAGCCACCTYTTCCATTTACCATCTAGCCTCTTGAACTTATCTTGCTTAGACTAATCTTCTCTAATTCTTTCCTCATTGGCATGTTTGTTAGTCTCYCCTCATTCTTACTTATCTCTTCTGGCTGTCTTCGGCTGCTCCACTTCTTTCTTGAAGCTTAATACTCAAAACAGGACAAAATGTCCCTGATGAAGCCTCACCACTGCCAGGCACAACAAATACACTTTCTGCAGGTTATCACAGCAGGGGGTAGATGATTCAGAAAAACAAGAAAATATCTCACTTGAATATGTCAAATGCATTGCATTTCTATTATTCCAGGCCAGGTCATCAGCCTTCTGGTCCTGTATTCTTAATCTCCTCCATGCTGACAGTGCATTGACCAACTGAGCGTCTAATGGAAATTTCCTGGTGCAGTTCCTCCATTAATGCCAAATCCCTGAGGCAAGTTAAGATGAGACCCAAGAAAAACCCTTGCTTCCACCAGCAGCAGAAAGGAACATCCAGAAATAGGAGCCTGATAGTTGTCCTTCCAGTTTTCCCTTTTGCTGTTTTGCTCATTCATAGATTCTGTATCCACATCACTTTTTTTTTGTTGCTGTTCTCCATTCCTTCAGTATTACTACTGAATTTCCTACTGCTGTGTCAGATGCTTTAATAAGGTCCAAATGCTCGACTTCTCTTTTCTGGAAAGTGTTATGAAATAAAATTGAATCTATTTTTGTTTGGTTCATGCTGTCTCTTTTTCTAATTTTCCATTTACTTCCAGGCATTTAATTATTTTTTTCTTCATAATGGGTTTTAAGTCTTCTCAGTATTGAATTCTGACTAATGGATTTCCAGTTGCACACAGTACTTTCCACCTTCCCCCACCATTTTCTTAGATTCACTATCATCTGGGCATATGGTACTGCTCCTGGTTTGACACATGTACTAACAATCATTGCTACTAGATTTGTAATTGCATGTGCTGAATTTCCTTCAGAGGAAATTACCTTCTTTCTTCAGTTTGTGCTCATAAAGACTGATTTTTTTTTGTCTACAATGGACAATAATTCTGTCTTACTCTCCTTGTTCTGTATTCTTTTTGTGATTTAAATTCAAAAAAGAAGAATGGAGGTTAACTAGCTTTCTTAAACTCATAGTCACTGCCCAGCACTCCTCTTCCCTTGCTGTTTATTTTACTTGTATGCCTGTGGCATCTTTTATCATCTTACTCTTTGAAAAGCCTAACTTGAACTGACTTTTATTGACTCATTTTTCCCTTACACTTCTTGACSTCTCAGGTATAGTTTCTTTGCTGACCAGTTGCCTTTCCTACTCTTTTATTTTACCAAATACCTGCTCTGTGGAGTTATTCATCCAGTTAAGTATGAATGTAACTCCTACAAGCCTCTCTCCTCCTTTCCTGTGGAATTCACATTCCAGACTCTTTCTAAGGAATTTTCAAGCCTCATCCACATTCAAACCCCTAAGCTGTGCTGTCTCATTAATGGAGAAGAATGTGATCTGGAACACAAGAGTTGTTGTCCTGCAGTGCTCCAGGCATTTTTATCCCATCTACAACAGCCTTGTGCGGAGACAGATTCTTTCATCTTAGTTACCCTTCACATACTTTTTYCTGCCGTATCAGACAGTGTAGTAACAGTCAACCTCGCAATGTGAATCCTGTTCCCACACAAAACTACCAGGTTTGCTGAGGCCTTCTGCTCCATTTTATACTTGCTTTTAAGTGTTGCTGCAAATGCAGCAACATTCCCAGCTGCCTTTTTCACATTGCTTAATTCCTCTTTTCTGTCTTTTTTCCTTTCCCTGCCCAAACTCCCAGGCTCTAAACTCTCAATCCTAATGGTAGTAACAGTTATTAGACATTCCATTTCCCTCTCCTAGAGCACCACACTCWGTCCCAAACTGCAAAGGCTGTGAGCATTTGGGAGTTGGAGTGAAAKCAGACACAGCTTGACCATGGACAAAGAATTTTGACTGAATACATAGTGCGCTGCGATTTGGGCCAGCATTGGATTGTCCCTGGGTGGAATCAGTGTGCCCAGACTGGTGAAGCATTTATACCTCTGCAAGAGGTGGGCTGTCACTGGGCAAAGAAGGACACATCGGCCCTAGGAACATTCATCAGTGTGKGAAATCATGGTGATAGCGGTGTATCCTTGGTGCCGTTACAATTCATGATGTTGGAGAGAGAGCATTCTGAGAGCAGGTGACAAAGATTAATTGCTTCCTGCAAAATGCTCCTACTTTGGCCTCCATGTCAGCACATATCCAAAGTGATTTATGGCTTCCAGGAAGGGATCTTTTGTATGACTGCAGGAACAGCTGGTTTGCTGGGCAGGGCTCGCCTTCTTCTMCTCATCCCCTCGTCTTCCTCTGTTTGAAGGGGATTGAGCTAAAATGGGAGATGAGCAGTGCCAACTCCTCAGGCCACATGGGAAGGGGCTGTGCTGCTCCTTCCTAAGGGAGCTCCATCTTACTTGCTGAGGAAACTTAGATAGGATGTTCYGGGGAAGAGGTGAATCCCATGGGAATCTTAAGTAGTGCTGGGGGAGGGGGGGAGGAATAGGAACACCCCGGCCGGAAGGACAGAGTCTTGGAAAAGGATTTGGGTAGAGAGAGCAAGAGGAGAGTGTGGGGTAGAGGATGACCCTGCTGAAGACTGAGATGTGGGGTCTGGGGGGTTAACTGAGCTGGCAAGGCTGGGGTGAGCGGTATCGGAGCTCATAGTGCTACAGTTTATTTTGGAAGATGGAATTGAACAGTGTGGCTTGTTACATTCACAAGGTGGGGATTGGTAAAGGGTAGAAAGCGAGGGTTATGTTTATAAAAGACAGGACCAGACAGGGAGGATCCCAGATTAGAAGTGAGAAAGATGGAGAAGAAAACACTGRTTTTAAAAGTTTGACATCTGCTTGCTTAGTGTGCTGCACTGATTTATTACTAGAAAGCTAGTTTAGGGATGTATTATTATGTTGTGCTCTGAAAGCAATCTTTCTTCAGACTCTGAGCCCGAGAGCTTCTTTATAACTCTATCAGGTAGTCTAATAAAAGCTATTATCTCTTTCTATGAACCTTGCCTCTCATCCATCCTTAGACCATCACTGCCACCATGTCCTTCTCCTCCTCTTTTATTCTATCACAGTAAAGCATTTAAATAAAGGAGTTCCACTGTGCTTCATCCAGTAATAGTCTAACTAGATATACTGCTACTAACCTTTACAAAAACAGCCAGTACTGCCTTGGGAATTTGTCACTGTTACACTTTCAATGGCTTAATATGAGCTGCAAACTGAGATGCCCCCCAAATTTCTAGGATTTCTAGAGGAATCTTTTGAGGTCCTGTTGTTAAACAGTAAAACAAGATAACACATTTTCTGGCATATTCTATTTCTACCAGGATGGCTGTTTCCTATACATAAGTATGAAGGAGACAAATACCTTGTAAAATCCTGAAACAATTTAGATGGATTAAATACTCAAAGCAGTATTTAATGTTTTATTATTGAAGCATTTTATTACATTAAACTCAAGTTCATTCACAGATTGTCCAGAAGTGAGACTTCTTCAGACATGGAATATCATAGAATTGAATGAATTTCAGGCTTTCTGAGGAAGAAGACTAAAACCAAATATCATTTCTTTTAGATTCTGTCTGTTCTTTTAAAGTCTACCGTCAGTTGCCTCAAGGCTAGAATTAGAGGTCAGCACTCCAAACTCACTATCTGGTATGTGTCTGGGAGAAATCCTTCTTTAAACTAAGCCGAGCAGATGTTTTTCTCACTCCAAAATGTGACACCCTCAAAGAGAGGGTGGAAAGAGATGTGGCTTCATCTTTTAACATGTAGGCTGATAGAAAAACTAAAGTTAGTGCAAAGGAAAAAGCCTCAGTAGGCTCAATGTATTCTTGCTTAATCAAAACAAATGAAAATAAAAAGTAGTCAATCAAAATAGCACAGAAAGTAATGGAATCATTAGCTTGTCTATGGCTTCATTGATCAGCCCATGCAAAYAGTTGAAAACAGTGATCAGTATAATCATCTGATCAACATGTGATCATCAGGGATCACAAAAAGTTGAAAACAGTGGAGTGATCACCCCAACACATAATGAATTGTCTCRTGGCAGCCACAAGTTTGGAGGCACTGTTGCCATGTGCTTCAGAAGCAGATGACCTGCAAACCATCCTAACCCTATTTGCCATACACTTAATGCAAATTTTTGCATTCGAGGATGGTTTAAGTCTGTATGGCTTCAGCCAGCATCCCTGCCCCAGGCGACACGAAGCCGAGGGGCTGAAGAACTGCAGCATATCAGGCTCCCCATTGCCAGGGACCACAGCTGCCAATAGACAGCTTTGCAGGCTTCCTGGGTAGCTACAGCCTCAGGGAGGCTAAGCAACTTAACTGTAACTCATAATAATCATTAATCTAAAATAGGTCTTTGATAAACCTTTATATCTATCTACTTGTCCCCCAAATGTTCCTGAACCTCAAATGTTGCAATTAGCCTGTGACATAACCAATCTATTCATTCTTGACAAGAGCTTGTAATGAACTATGTACATTATTCTTGTCTACAGTTTTATCTAAAGCATATTGTCTATRTATAGTGGTATGTGTATGTCTAAGAACTGTAAGATTCAATGTACAGGCATAGAAGAAGGAATCCTGCTTTCCAGGAGGCAATGAAGTATTTACATGATTAACTAAGCCTTGGGACTCATTGATGTGGTCTGTTTATCACCTGGACTGAAGATACTCCACTTCCCCCTTTTCAAGGGGCATCACATTTTAAAAGCTAGACAGGCAATATTCCTCCAGTAAAAGATTCAAAAGAACTTCCTGATTTGAAGGAAAGGGAATATTTAAATCTGAACAGAGATCCAGGCTAAAAGTATATATGCTTCCTCAGCTGTCTATTTTCTTSTTTGAAAGCAAATCTTGTGGGGGTGTTTGTATAGGAACTAATGCTCTAGCCACAAGGTGGGTAAGCTTCCCAACAGCTGGATGCTATGTTGAGTGAGAAGACTTCAAGAGTCTAGACGGGCACAAATGGGATTTTCCTTTCATTTCTGCTCACCTGGCTCTAAAGGCATTGCATCTTTCTCGCCCATCATACAAACATTTCTTAAAATTTACTTCTTCTTTAAGTGCTGTCTGGTGTTAAGAGTGATTTTGAAGTAACTCAGACAACTAAGCATTTCTCTGTTAGAGGTGGAGAGAGCCTTGAAATGGAGATACAGCCCAGCCCCTGGGGGGTGCTCCCTAGGGCATGCAAGGGGATAAGAGGCTGATTCAGACATGGGGCTTTCCTACAAAATAGAAATCTTCCCATAATTAGCAAAGCCAGGGCCTCTTTGGCAGTTAGCAGGCTGATGAAGAGGTTTCCCAATTCTCATGAGTTTCCGAGACATGGTTAGTGTTTCTGATTTTTTCCAGCCTGTTTCCTCTAGCTCATTTTCAGTTCCCAGACATGGAGAACTCTAACCTTCAAGACTGCCAGTTATTGATTTTCCTTTCCTTCCCTTCCTTCCTTTCAGGTTTCAATAACAAGAGCTATCATGCCACCACACTGTATATGTGACAGTGTAGCCTTGGTGTTCCTGTCTAACACATATATCCTCATGTCACTTGCTCTAGGTACTATTTACA
Organism: Rhea americana; assembly: GCF_003343005.1. NCBI lineage: Eukaryota > Metazoa > Chordata > Aves > Rheiformes > Rheidae > Rhea > Rhea americana. Next base: position 1,928,810 of record NW_028185373.1, read on the forward strand.
ATTAAAAAAAAAAAAAAAAAAAAAAAAACCCAAACAAACAAACAAACAAAAAAACCACACCAACCATTTAGCACTCTCTGGAGGTATAGCTACACAACCAGCATGTGATGCATTTTTATGGCATTTGTGGGAGCAGTTTATCTTCTGTACAAACCATGCCCTGACTGCCACAGAGTGTAATTTTATGCATGACCTCAATGTCTGACCCTCMCAGAGTCATATAATGAAAAAATGATTTCAGAGCAATCCCACTAGGTAAGGCAGTCAGATAAACAGATTCAGGGCATTAGGCATGGTCCAGTGTATACATTCACGAGCTGGCTGAAAATATTGCACAGAGATTTCCTGTTGAAAAAAATGGCATTTCAGTGCTAGTTTTGAGATTTTTTTCCATAAAATATTGCTTTTTAAAAATATTCTTAGAATGATTCTGATTTTTTAAAAAATCTGTTATTAAAATAACAAATCAGAGAAGACTATATTTTAAAGTTTTGATAACCTTTTTAAAAACTGAAAAAGTTCAACAAGCAGAATGGAAATTGGCACTCAAGTTAAATAGCACAGGTCTTGTTCTGTGGACGGGAGCAAGCTCCTGCTAGTGAAAGGAGTTTATTTTAAACTCAGAGTTGACTATGACTCCTGAGTTTATCTCTGCCACCTTCTTCTTTGTGACACTGAGCAAAGTGCTTTAAAAGGTTAAGGTACTTCCTTGTCTGCAGAAGTGTGATGCTATGTTCATGTTTCCATAAGAACAAACCTGATAGCACAATTAGCTTCTAAGGGTTACGTTTTATACCTTAGCTAAGGAGACTCTCTCTCCTCTCCTTGCGATTCCTGCTGCTGGGCTTGAAGGCAAAAATGAATTGTTGAAAGCTCTTGAGAGGATTTCCCCCCTGGACATATAGCATTATATTATATAACTGTTATTATCTGTTTATCTGATACTCCTTCCTTGTTCTTTGTCACTACACGAAGGGCAACGTTTTACAGGCTGTGAATAGTCTATATGTGCAATTCATTTTTTTCCCCATGGTTTCAAAGGCTGCAAATAAATTAATATCATCGAAGACTACATCTGATGTATCCAAAGACACAGAGCCCACAACACAACAACCCACAATCAGTCTAAGAATATGCCATCCCTACACAAGCACTGCTAGGGGCCTTCATCGTCTTCGGTTGGACAAATATATATTCTTTTTATACCAGTCCTATAGTTCAAAGAGTTGTGGTAACAAGAAACATACCAATTTTAGCAACACCCATGAGTCATCACCATATAATATTATCTCAAAGAAGAAAGAAGAAAGTAAAAAAAAAATGCAGCATTTATTCCTAAATTGCCCAGGGCAAGTCAGTCTTTGGTGTGCATTTTTTGTCCAGGCTTGTATTTCTCCATGCAGGCCAAGACGCATRTTTATGGGAGGGATCTCTGACTTCTTTCAAGCTACACTGAACACTAAAAAAAGCCTCATCATTTTGTAATTGGAAAATTTTCCCTARCTCTTCCTAATATTACCTTGAGAAAATTGTTTGAATGGAACATAGTAACAACACTGTCTTTCTAATAGRAAGAGCATCTCATAGAGGATTATTTCCCAACAATGACTTTAATTTTGGATTCAAAAGAAGAAGCTGTGAAACTCTGCCRGCTATTTTCTTTGCCATCCTTGTGAATTACGCAGCTAGTAGAGTAAAGCTTTGATGTTGATTGGAATACTTRGCTTTCCTGTGCCTGTCTAATATTGTGATTATACTTTTGTATTTGATCAAAATGAGGAATCTACATTAAAGAACTACATCRAGTACCTCCTAGTTTGACTTTTAAAAAATTACATGTTTTCTCTAAGCTATAGCACTCAGATGATAAGTGCCCCTCCAGGTCCAGGTTTAGCTTTTGTCGTAAGAACAACCATAATGACCTAGTTTACATCTTTTTTCTCCAGATGGAAGTTTAGACTTTCTGTACTAAATTTCAACATAGCTAGAATTTTGTAGTTAAGAAATGATTAGACTTGCAATTAGGTGCCTACAGTTGAATCTCTGGCACTTATTTAATTATAGCATCACTACAGACACAATAAGAGAAACAGGGAAATGAGCTGTGACACACCCCTCCCTAGCTTCCTATTGGTTGGAAACTTGTTAGTCTTGATGGGYAAGCACTGTAGTCAGCGGAGATTTCAAATCAAATAAATAGCAAGTCCTTCTAGCCACACAGAAGTGGATTTTCACCTGTCTGAACTTCAGATCGGAGCTGCTTTTAGAAATCCCCAACAACTTGCCATATGAGGAAACTACTAAACAAAGTATTCACTATCATGTTTTATACTACTTTTAGCAGAAACTGATTTTGGAAGACTTCCTAGGTCACCTCTTTTGAGGTGCCTTTTTCAGAAGAAGCATGTCTTGCTGTGCTTTACAAATCACTGGCCTGGTATTTGGAGGTGTGGGCATGATTGGGACTTTGGCAACCACAGTTATGCCGCAGTGGAGAGTTTCTGCCTTCATTGAGGGCAACATTGTAGTGTTCGAGACCATTTGGGAAGGATTATGGATGGACTGCATCAGTCAACTCGGCATCAGGCTGCAGTGCAAATTCTATGACTCCCTCTTGGCGCTTTCCCCAGCCTTGGAGGTGTTCAGAGCCCTCATGTGCGTTGCCATGGGGCTGTCAATCATTGCCTTTTTGATGGGCATTGCTGGTGTGAAGTACACCCACCGAACCAAGGAGAATCCCCAGGGCATCAGTATCTTCGTGCTGGCAGCTGGAATCGCTTTTCTGCTGAYGGGTGTCCTTGTTCTGATCCCGGTGTCCTGGACTGGCGGTAGCATCATACGTGACTTCTATGATCCAAATGTCCCTGCGTCACTGAAGCGAGAACTAGGAGCTGCCCTCTACATAGGCTGGGTGAGCTCTGCACTTCTTATTGCTGCAGGAACAATGTATTGTAGCTTCTGGTGTTTGGCTGATAYATCCCAAAAATCCAGGTATCCTTCGTCTTCTCATCACAGATGGCACAAACGTGACTTTGCAGGAGGAAAGTCCCTAGGCATGCATGCCTATGTGTGATCTTTCTGCTTAGCATGTTGATATGTACTGATTGACTTCGGTGCCTAATTAAACTGTGAATCTATAATGGAAGAACAATTTTGTTCATTTGTTATTTATTATTAACTGTGYACATATGTATTCTAAAATGCTTATAGGAGATGTTATTATACAGGTATTATGGTAAAGCTCAGTCAGAAAAATAATCTCACCACTTTGTAGGAATGAAATGTGTCATGGGAAGAGCAGCAACTGAGGGTCTGAGACAACAAGCAGAGCATGGCTGGGCTGGAAGGAAGGTGGCTATTGTGCTATAGCACCGTTGCCCTCCCCATAACCCATGATGTGCGAAGGCTGCAGTATGCTTTACTCTAAGCTAAAGTCTTTGTAAGGACTGCTCTAGGACAGTGGTGGGAAGCATGGAGCTGGTGGCATGGCTGAAGGAACTGCTGAATGAAAGGAGAAGTCGCAAGCAAAGTTACTTCCAGTATTGATACACCAATGTTCGTGCTCCCCCATGAGAGACCTCCACAGTTGACTCTGGTGTCCACAGGTGTTTGCAGAATTGATGTAGCCTTCTTATTCTTTCTGCAGGGCACAGAATCCAGCTCAAAAAATAATAAAATTCTTAATCACTTCACCAGACTTTGCTCTAAATATATTAGCTTTTCCCTTTCATGTTACCTCTTGTCTTTTATGACTTCTCCTGTTCTAAGGTAGCATTTCTTCATCTTAAAATTCAGGACAGGTCATCTGTCTTTATGCACTTTAAAATGCCGTGCTAATGTCAAGTATAATTAAGCAACCCAGGAAATGTGAATGTCTAATCCCCACATTCCTGGTAGAGGATCAAGAGTTCCTGCCCACATCTTCTATCACACCCACAAAATCTAAGCCCTAATATTGTTCTGGTCGTTTTGTGTTTGCAAGAGTTATTGTAAAATGAAGACTGAGAAGCCTGATGTCTATCTGTCTATTGTGCGGAATGCAATGGTATTTGCAGCTGTGCATTTTCGTTACATCTGAAGTTTTGGAGCCTGCTTTTGAAAGTATGCATGTCACAATGTTAATAAGCAAAAAACTAAAGGAGACCAGCTCCAAAACAAATTTTCTATTCACTGGTTCTTCACAAAGCAGTAATGGATTATACCTTTCACTGATAATTTTATGACACAGGAACTCAGTTTGATCCTTTTCTATGTCTATGACTGGTATCTGAAAATCTAGTTTAATGACTTTTCGAGTTGTGCAGTGCARTGCCTCTATATATTCATTTGACTGTTCAATTTGAAGAGGAACATGAAAAGCTGCATTTAATTAAAAAAGTCTTCTATTAACTTGACTTCAGATGAACCTAAATGAAACAGTGCTGTTGAACATGAATATTGCTTACATATATTAGTTAATATACATTTACATTTAAGACAACTAGCTCAGATCTTTTAGTGGGAATTTTTGTAGTCACCAGAAAACGAGTTTAATGTATCCTACTCACTACTTGAAGAGTCAAATCAGCACATATTAATTCCAGGTGAGCCTTTAAGAGAACATTTGTAAGTAGATTTTTTAGTACTAAAATRTATTTTTTAATGTTGAGTTACAGCTGCTGCTACCACCATATGTCTGGTACACACCGTACCTGCCACATCAGCTGTCATCAGTGGGTGGGACCGTYGGCTCACTTCAGGGGTATCATTCTGCTGATTTTGGTAATAACTTATACCATCCTGAGGCCCTCTTCCTATTATTTTACTGTATTTATGTCCTATAATGGTTAGTTTGTTTAATTATTCACTCAGTAAGCAAGAGCGTCACTTTTGGGGATTATTTAACTATTACATTTGTGATTAATCTGCCAGAGGATGAAGACATTTGCAATGTAAATTTGATACATGTAGGTATGTGAATTTAAATAGTGATGTATGCGATGTAACGCAACTTTCTGTAGGTACAAGTGCTTAAGAAGTAATTAARTGTAGCTCTCTGTAACATTAATTAAAGGATCCTGAATGCTTTCCCTATCAATCGGTTAATCTAGAAATCAAATTTGAATTGGGTGTGCCATCTATAGATGTATAGTATGATAAAGTAAAATAAAGTAAAAAACCTTTTTAAAAAGAGTTAAAAGACAAAATTGGTTTATCTGATGCATTTAATATTCTTTTCAAAGAAAAGCTAAGTTTTTGTGTATAGCATTACAACTCAACAGCTGTGTATTACGCCGTCTTTCTCTTTTAATGGTTGATGCAAAGATGAGCTCAAACAAAATCTGTAAGCCCAAACAACCTCATCCTTGYGTGTGGGTTTGGAATCTGACCTTGATTCCAACCGTATTGCCAGGCTGGGCTACTGTTTGGCTGTCTGGCTTTTTATGGACACAAATGGCAATTTCTGGTGATGCGATTTAGCAATTCAGACTCTTCCAAATACATATAATAGATTGGGTGCTAAAATTTCTGAATTTGGTGCAGGAACAAATTTCTCACGAGAAGCTCACCCCTAAAAGTAGCAAGAGGTGAAACACACTGGTGCTTTTGAACAGAACAGAAATTCCTTTCTAGGGGAGGCTGGCAGGAAAATCTCTTTAAAATAATTTTACCTCTAATGGTAAAATACCTCTCTATGTGAGGAATGCGTTTGGCTGGGTAAGCTTTATAGGCACACCTACATCTATGAAAAATAATCTCTTTGCACAGCTTTTGATGTATTGGAGAACAACACCAGGGCCAACCYCTCTGGCCTTGCGTGCTGACTGGAGGTTGTCTAACAGTTGCTTTTTAAGGGAGAAAATAAGCTTTTTCTTTTCACTTTTCCCCTGTTCGAAACCTGACTAACTGGGAGATCARCTGTTTGATTGTGTGAGAAGGAACTGGAAGATTTAAGGGCTTTAATGTAAAACTGTGGATGAGCTTTGAAGATAAACTGCAGCTGTTGTTTGTTAATTATCTGAGGGGATCAGTCAGGAAGAGCTTGGCAGGAGGGGAGCAACGAAGGTGCTTGCACAGGTCACTGGTGCCCGTGATTGCACCTTCTAGCCTGCTCCAAAAGGGCTYCTGTCCCTCTGGGGTTATGTCCAGGCAGACCTGCCCTTAGGTACCTCCAAATGCCTGAGGCAGTTGTTGATGCTTATTTAGACAGCTTATTTAGCCATGTCTGTGACATGGGCAAAGGACAAGATGCTCAGGAAGGTCAGTAATACAATGAAGACATTTAGGGACAAATGCCACCTCTCCGCCCCAGGGCCCAGGGAGGCCATGCAATCGGAGCAGTGCTTGCGTGCTGTGTAGCAGGGGACCACGGGGAAGCAGGGCGTGAATAATACCTGCTGACTGGGCTTCTYTCTCAGAAGAAAAGGCCTAGCATGTGGCTGTCGTCTGCGCAGACTACAAAAACATTGTGTYGGGTTTTCATGTGCCGGACTTCGGCTTTGATTGAGGAGTGGAGGCGGGAAACTTGCTCTAGGGATGCTACGTTCACATTCCTCCAGGCGCAGCTGTCAGAAAATTCAGGCCCAGTGTATCTGTTATTAATAGCCRATTAAATATTGTGGTTAAATATCTAGTATAATAATCTGATTCTATCCTCTTCTTTAATAATCTGTGATTGCAGGACAAAGTGGTTTTGGAAATAAATGAGGACAGCTGAGATTTTGCTATGTATCTGAAATAYGAACCCTTTAGGGTGCTCCCCCGTCCCTTTCCTCATTGTTCCTTTTTATTTTAAAGTCAATGCATGCATTTCCCCAGTGCCAGGGAAAGACAGCTTTAGCCTTTTTATAATGTCCTTTCCTGTTTCAGTCTTGTTTTCTACATTATGTTTTAGGTTTTAGTAGATAATAAGCAAAGTGGGTCTGATTCCTTGGGAAGTAAAATACACAAATCCAATTTAGTGCTGGCTTCCAACACCTGCTTATAAGAAGTTTCTTGAAGCAGGTCAATATTTCAAGAGCTGGTCCTGAAATATATATTCATCTCGGAGATGAAAAGAAAAGATTCTGGAGTAGATAATCCACCGCTAAGATGCAGCCAGAGGAACATATTTATGGAAAAAATGACAGCTTAGCGAAACATTTCATTGTAACAGAAAGATGAATTGGACAGGTTTTGAGACAAATAAATGCATGAAAGCATCGGTCCGGATATGCACAAAGCTCCTAGGGAAGGCCATTAACATGAAATGAGTTTAAGTTAAAAAAGGTTACAACTGCCCTTAAAACCAATGGGAAGGCTCTCAAAGCCAGAAATGGGAGCTTCTGTCCTATAGATTCGTTATAGCTGTCCTTTGGAAAAAAGCACACGAGATATTTTCAGGGGAGCCCGGTGTCGCCTTTGAAACCAAATAAACAGCGCCGGTCTCTCTCCTTTCCATTTGATATGGAAATGCTCTCTGACTTACCCCTTTTGCTTTCCTGATTTGGACCTCAGAGCGTGAGTAAGACTAACTTGAAATTTTGTGACTATTTTGAGAAACAAAGAATGAAAGAAGAGAAGAAATGGTAAGAACATTTTTAGCAAAGAGATCTGTGGCAGCGCTTATTGCATTCTGTTGCCATTCACAGAAACTGTTCCAGCTGTCAGTGAGGGCAGACCAAAAATATTCTGAAGCACAAAGACTTTGGGTTTAGCAACGTCAAGGACTAGAAGCAATTCGGGAAAGGACTGCGACGGCAGTGCTAATGTGCCACATCTACCCACGGAGTCAGCACCCGTGGCTGGTGGTCAGCGTGGAAGGAAGCTGGTGTGACCACTACATCATTTTAGAAACAAGTAAAGTGGAAAGGGAAAGACTATACTGAGCTTAGCTCAGCTCAGCTCCAAGAAGACAGGCAGAGTATGAAGGCTATCTGAAATACTTATCCCTACACTTCCAGGCCTTTAAAATGGAAAGAGTGAGCTAGTGCTGTCATTGCTCATTTTATTCTTTTGTCTAGTCATTTGCCTGTCCCTCCCATCAGGTTTCTCACCTGAGTGTGGCATCATCTGAACAGCATTAAATTTTGATGCTTTATAGAAAAGTAAACTTTACTGTGCTTTTACTGTCTGTTACTAGCTGGTTCATGTAATGAGACCTATTGCATGCGTGCACTGACGTAGATATGCTTTATCAGAGTGACACTTCGAAATGCCTCCTGCATGTGGGACCTGTAAACCTGCACAGATCTTGCCAGTAAGATGAGGTTTAAGAAGAGCTTTCATTTTAGCCAGGGATTCAGGATCTGTCTGTCATCCCAGAACGCTCACTGGTTGAGTTGTAGTGTTTGTTACTGGGACAAGGGAAGCAAAGATAAAGGATCGACGTGCGGCTAGGTGTGTTGAGGAGGGAACTGACAAAATCACCCCAAGGTGTTTGAACTGGTTGACATTACCTAATATAAGGACACTTCCGTCGCCCCAGTAGGATCCAGCAGACACTATCAACCGCTAGGAATGAATTTATCACGCAGTTCCCCCCAGCATTCCCTTTTGATTTCAACACCTCACTTCTAAGCAACAACAGAAAAACCTCACAACAATTTTACTGACAAATTCCACACCTTTGTGTCAGAGACATTTTAAAAATAGAAATCGCAAAACCATCAAGTTCTGTTCCCTGTGTCAGCCAAACGGAATAATACATTAAACTTTCTAACTCTCTGCTGCCCATTTCTGCTATGGACCTTAATCTGYGGTCTTTGTCTCAGTTACCATAAAGTAGTCCCTGATTACCAGATGACAAAGATGATGAGTAAATTAGCATTTCAGCTTCTATCAGATAGATCAGTGACTGACAGAGAATGATAAGTAATGTTTATTCATTCAGAGTTTCCCACTGTAATGCCAGATGGTGTTGGGAGGTAGAACATAATCTCTAGACCCCAATAATCGTTGCCTGGCATACTGTCACATTCATTCTGAATTCAGCAAAAATTGGCAACAAAACTTCACATGTTGAAGAAAAGTAAGCTACTAACTAAATACTTTTTACCGTGCTGACTTTCATAGGTAAAATTGAGTCCTGTTTTTTCAAGACCCTGCTACCCCATCCAGAAATCCTGCAACTGCACCCTGCCCCAAGGAGCTCTTCTTAAAATGATCTGACCAACTCCAGCAGGCGAGCAAAGGGAGACTCGGGAAAGGCCAATGTTGGTGCTAATCTCCTCCTTGTAGCCCTGAGACAGAAGATGCATTACAATATAATGGCATTTGCAAGGCTCTAGGAGAACAKTTTTTTCCTTCTCTTACCTGAATGTGCTCACAAGCTGTAGGACCAGATACGGGTTTTCTGAATGGGCTGACTGRCAATACTGACTTGTTCTTCTGCTGGCCCCAGCTTAAATGCCATCGAAATGTCAGTTTATGCTGGAGATATGATGATGATGATATTGTGCCAAACCTCATTACAAAGGAAAATGCAATGGCTCTCAGGTGAGGTAGAGAAGGGAAAGGAGGGATGTTGATTTGTGGGGGGTTGYGCATGATGTGAGGAAGCATTGGTTTGGAGTAGGCACCAAAAAAGCCTCCCAACTGTCTCTGGGCAGAGCAGCAGCAGCTTCCTTTCCTGGTGGCTGGGCTCACTGCACCCATTATGCTGCTGAAGCGCCGTGCAAAAAGCTCTTTGGCATCACACAGCTGGGAAATGCTCCACTGCCAACAGGTAATTATATGCTAACCTTTCTTTGAGTGGTGCCGGTGGCAAATTATCCTTCAAAAGAGACTGAGCGTTCCCATGCAATGCAAAGTTCACAAGCCTGTGATTCAGCTGGTACTGCCATGTTATTTCAGACTGGTGCTATTTCACAAGAAGTCCCAAAACACCCCTAAAACTTTCCCGAGTGAAACAAAAATGTTAAGGTGGAGATAGTATCTTTTATTGAGCCAATTAGTTTAGGGATGCAGGGCATAGGAGATAATGCTTGAGCTGTTTTAGCGTACACTTGCATGAGGAATGAGGGTCAGATTCAAAGACTGTTGAAGCCAATGGAAAGGTGCATGTATGACCAATAGAGTTTGGACAAGATTTTTTAAGCATCTGATATTTTAATATCAGTCATGTTTATTCAGGCTCAGCTGTCAGTGGTCCTGGAGATGTTTGTTCAGTTGCTGAGGTTCATAGAGGAAGAATATCCTGCAATTGCCTGCTGAAATCTGCTTTTTGATGTTCTTTCTCCTTTGGTATTTCTGGAATGTCTTGTCAACTCCTGATTCGTGCACATGTGCACACGCACAGCGTAGTACACACACAGTGGTAGAGACCTGATGGCCATGTTCACTGAAATTATTTCCTATTATTTGAAATGTGTTTCTAAACTGCACAGTCTGTTATATYACTGGTAGAGTGGAATGCTTCTAAACCTCAAGGTTTTTCAAAGATTGGAAGAGCACAATAAAACACACTTTTTACTGAYGGGATGTTTGCTTCCTCAATTAACAGCAGAAAATCACCATTGTTTTGCCTTCCCTTTAAGACACAGCTTGGGATTTTCTTTTAAGGATGTTGTCCTGTCAGCTGGGAAGTTAATGAATCCAGGTTCCTCCAGGCTGCTGTACTATCGCCCTCACAGTAGCTACCCCCTTAGTGCAAGCTGCCGCACACACTTKCTGTGGTGACCCCACCAGGGAGGAGACATGGACCCCGATAGAGATCTGCTGCCCAAACCACTGGGCACTCGAGGCTCCCTGCCTCTCTCTCTGTGGCAGCACTATTTTGATCTTGATTCCCTCTGACCATTTTCCTTGAAATTTGTATTAACTTACTTATCCTTGAGGCTTTGACTCCTCTTTCAAATTTGATGGAAGTTGGCCAATAGGTATCAGAGCTACTGTGGACAGACAGAATAATTGCATAAAAACAATTTTTGTGAAGAGTAAGGCTTAAAATGTGTTTTAAATGATGTTTGACCCTACCACATTTTCTTATTTTAATTATGTAGTAGAATTACTGTTGATTCTAGCACTGCTGTGAGAAGTGCCCTAATCAGTTAACTTTAACTGCCAGATCAGATGACAACAAAAAATAATCTTCTGCCCAGGATCTAGATTAGTAATGGATATTGATGTGATCTTTTCCCTTTCCAAGCGATTAAACAAGAATAGATTCTTTTCTAATGCCAAAGTATTGTAGAAATCTTTCCAACATCGTGATCTAAAACCTCACATCCAGTCTTTTTAGTCTTCCTACCACATTTTAAATAATATTTCTCTGCATTCATTTTTGAAATACCARTTGCATTGTATGCCTATGGCAGTATGCAGTTGGCTGTGTAAAAAGATCCTAGTTGACATTAGCAGAATAAAATAACGGTGCCTACATGCTGGAATAACGCAACATTTTTCCTCTGCAGCCTGTTTCATTAGCAGAGCAGTGCTGCTCCAGGAAATCAATGCAATAGCACTCCAGACATGGTTACTAATATTGCATTCTAAGAGAAGGAAATACAGAAATAGAAATGGGCAGTTTTTTGCTTTATTGGACTTGATCTTTTTAGGTGAAATCTCATTGGCTTTATGGCTTTCATAAAGGCAGGATTTAGGTAAGACCTGAGGGCCTAATGGTACAGTTATAGAAGAAATGGTGACAAAAAAAATCTTTTTTAAAATACATAAGAAATGTCACAAAGCTTTACTAAAGTAGAATGCTTAAATTATTAGCTGGATTAATAATTAAAATTGCAATTGAGATTAAAACAATAATCTGATTCTAGAATTGCTGAAGTACTGTTTTTTTAACCCCTCTAGAATATTTACTTTTTTTTTTCCAATTCAGTACGAAATGATTAATTGACATTTAATTAAGTGGAGTAAGGTAAGATGACCTGGGRGAAGTATAGAAAAGCTGCTTGCTTCGAACAATCATGACATTCTCCATAACATCCAACTATGAAAGGCATTTAACTTTTGCAACAGAAAATAATTAAATTTTACTACCACAGAGTTGTTTTGTTTTTCAACTTAATTGCAAGATCAGTGACCATGTATGTACTTGAATGAATTCAAATTGCTATTAATCTTTTCAAAAGCACGTTTAGCTGTGGCAATAATGTAACTACAAGCCACAGGAAGTATATTTATTGATGTCTAAATCAATAAATCTTAATAATGACTGAAAACTAAAGTCAACTTTCATCATWATAATATACTGTAGTTCTTGTTAAAAAAGATGAATATCCTGCTCCCTTTTAGCTAAAAAAGTGCATCCATCTTTTATTTATAAATTTAAACTTTTTTTTTATTTACTAACTATTAGCATTATGGTTTAGTACATCTTGTCTCTCTGTTGTCAAATCAAAAATCTTAGGCTCTTCAAATCCTGTTTATTCAAGGAAACCAAATGTTCTTAGATTACTCCACACTTTTATGRCAAATTAGGTGATCAGATTAGTTGTGCAGAACAATTTATTTCTGCAGCTCATCTTCTAACAGAATTATTAGAGGATGCCTTTGACTTTACTGAAATCCATACATAAAAATAAAAGCAGACTTGGAAGGCAAGGATGTCTGATACAGGTAGAAGCAATAATTATAGGTGAATAAGGACAGAGAAAGGCAAAAACCCATTTTAAAAGGATAATGACTGAGCAGAGGGAAGCTGAAAGGCTTAGGAAGTGCAGAAAAGCAGCACTGGTGGCATTTGCAACACTGTAATAAGAACTACAGTACTGCATTTGAAATGTYGGTGCATACATAGTGTTTTCTAGCAAATAATAGCCAGACAACTTTGRAAATGCTGCAAGCACATAAACGAGAGAATTTTGGTCTGGGAAACATGATCATCTGGACCATAATGCTAAGTACAAGGCGAGACTGCAAGAAATTAGTGATTCCTCGTTGCCTTGTCTCTTTAAATCACTGTCTAAATATTAGTTAAGTAATATTAGTTAAGTAATTTCTGTGTTTTCTGTGACACAGGGAAGATTTACGATCCCAGTCCTCTAGACGCAGGAAGTTATTAAGGCCCCAGCGAAGCGAAGCGCACAGGCGCCTGCTTGCCTTCGATAACTTCTTGTGAGCCCGGCTACGCTGGCGCCGCGGTGATTTCCCAAGTTTCCACAGCTGGGAAGCAGAGCGGTGCTGGCACTTGCAGGGCCAGCTGCCTTGCACGCACACCGGCAGCTCCCTCAGCGAAGCCCAAATATTTTGCGSCACGCATGGGACTAGGCTAAGGAATATCTAGTTGTCAGCTGTAAGATCAGACTACAAAGCTATGCTTCTACCAGGTAACTGGGAGGAATAAACAATACTAAAAATTAGAAGAGTGTCAGAAGAGAGAAACTATTTTGAACAYGGAAATAAGTTAATAGGATTTAGAAAGTCTTCATCAGCATTTTTTGTTTTACATCTTGACCCGCTGCCAATTTGTTTTGGAGCTACATGTGAGTACATGTGAAGGTATACTAGGACTACCTACGCTTATCGCTAGCTTTTTATCGGAGATTTATCAAATGCTTTCCAAAGGAACAAATAAATCATGAGAAGTTGCTCTTCATTTATTCCTGTATTAGCTCAGAGCGTTCTTAATAAACTAGGCAGAGGGGATGTACATTGTCACACAGGTTTGTCTCTAGCAGAGGATGTTCTTGTTAAATAATACAGTGATAAGGCAACAATTTCAGCATGTAGATGGTGAGATAAATAGATATTTCATGTCTCTCACCTCAATTGTCTATTCATCAGTTCTAACTGATCCTGCAGAAATGCTACCTGGCTTGCAATATCCTGGATGATGGACCACTGACTAATCATCTGCAGTCTTCAGGCACATTTTTAGTGACAAATTAAATATATCTGTTAATATTCCCGCTATTTCATTCTTAATTTGCTGCAGGGCACTTAGATGAAATCTCTGGACCCAGTGACTTGTGGCAGTTTAAATTATCACTTCYGCTTCAGCGTCTTTTCCAACAGCTCTGTCTCTGACAATGTCTTAGCTATACTGCCTGCAAACAGTAGCTCGGAGGCAGGTATCTCCCCTAGCTGTTCTGCAGCCACAATAGAYCCAATAAGTCATTTACCTTTTTCAGTGCTTTGATTCTCCTTGAATTGGGCTGTTYATTTGCTGGTAGTGGGCAGAGACTTTTAGAGATTTCCAATCTCCAAGATRGCATWGTAGSTTTAGTTGCYTTCTTTTTATCCATCTTTATGTCTGCTTTGGTGCAGTGTCTCAAATGGACAGCACACTAAATACACTAAATATTTGTTAGTCTCTTTTACCCTGAAGCCCTTCAACAGGCAAAAATACAATCTACTCCAGTAGTATTATACTATGTAATGAAACTTAAGTGACAATAACATTCTTTCAAAAAATTCAGAGCTTGCTTTCTGTATTTGGTAGGATTCTTTCTGTTGCTGTAATTAATTCTCTGTATCTGGCCAAAGATTGCATTTGTTATCTTCCTGAGTGAAAAGGTCTATTAACATGCAAATTAGCAGTTCTTAGTTTTTTGGAGGAGAACTTTTCAACATTTTAATGATAATTTCAAAATAGTGGTCCCTTTCACATTTGAAAAGTATAAGTTTTGCTTATGTTTCAATATAGAAGGCCAACTTAAAAATCAGATTTAGTAAGAGCAGAGAAGATTAATACTGAACAACCTGGTTTGCCATCAGTGGCTGTGGAGAGTTATCAGCAGAGGCAGGCGTAAATGCATGAAAAGTGTTAGAAATGAATGAATATAGGGAGTGAAATCTTGAACTCTGGGTAAAAAGAGTAATGCGTATCTCAGTGAGCAGTCAGAATGATTGAAGAAGACAGAGTCAGCTGCATTGGCTATCTAATGTGTGGAAGTTGCTGCTACCTGATTTGCAAATTGGATTTGCATGTGAAGTTGTATCTGCAGTGAGGTTCTCGGGCATATCTAGACTGCTGGTGGGAGATGTACGGCCTTCAGACACAAAGAGAGAAAATAGGCTCCATCCACATTAGACACCTCCAGGGTGTTTTTTATTACTAGGGCCGTAAGTCAGCATAGCTTTATGGGAGTCAGTGGAGTTGAGTATATAGTAGTCAAACTCCTGGCTCTTGGAGGGGACGTTTTCATGAGTTGTGAAAAGGATGCTTTATGGAGGAAAAGACTTCCTTTCCTTTGGCTGCTCTCAATGTAATGGAAACTTTCAGGTTTACTATGTAAGAAAGAAGCTGAAAATTCAAACGGGCATTGCTTAGCCTGGAAGACTRTTTCCTGGAAAGCTTTATGATTTCTAAAAGAACTTACTTGACCCTGCTGTGGGACGATTTCTAACACCCTGCAAGACCCTCACCAATGGAGTGTGGTTTGCCCTGGTATTACCTCCTCCAGTTACAAACTGGGATAAAATATGGAAGCACTGGACTGGCAGAAACCACATCAGCAACGTACAAGGCTGAGCATGGCATATCTCTGCCGAGGCTCAGGAAAGGACTGAGGGTGAGGGCTGTAAGGTGGCTCCTGAGTGAGATGGGAGCCTGACAAGGCTGGTCTCAGCTTACTTTCACCAGCTTTTTCATCACAGCTTGACCACGGGCCCATAGTAGAGGTGCCACCTGCCCCAGCCTAGTGGCAGTCTGGCAGTGACAGTTGGAGAGGCTGGCTGGAAGACAAGGATAGTTCCTTCTGTATGTAAAACACTGTTCTCAAAACAAATTTTCTATGTTTTAAAATCTCAGCAAACAYGCACCTATGCCTTTAGGATCTTGTCAAGAAAGAATAATTTGACCTATTAGGAAATTTATAATTTAGTAAGCCTGATCTAGGCCACAGACACATCCAGCTTTGTCCATTTTTCATTGTTCAGCTTGGTGATTGGGATAGGCTTACATAAATACTGCAGTTATTGCACAAGCTATCATGTGAAGACAGATTTCTTCCATTCGTGGATTAATAAGCATTTTTGTTGAGTGCTTGTATGACTAAACTTGTACTTCTGTCTTTTTCGTGTAATGCGCAAAGACACTTGCGAAAGACCTTTTCTTTCGACTACGTTCTTCCTTAAAATGCTCTTTCATAACTTTTAACAAGTATTTTACTCCATCTGTGCTAGAAGCCCCACTACAATGGTTGAGGGTTAATGGTTTCTCCGAGTCTTCTCTGGGACTCAGATGTCCCTGCATGTTGAAGAACTCACATCTGCAGCACCGCTGGGGTGAAATCAGTTCAAGTACTGCAATTCTCCCACTGCTAGATAAGGAGATCAAGTTACAGCGTCTAGCGTACCAGGAAAGCTAGGTCCTTTCCYGGACCTAGCAGGTCTTGTTATTCAGTTTCTTTCATTTGAGAGCTATGACTAGCAGTGCATGTCAGGACCCAAAGCAGCCTCATTAAAATGAGTATGGTACAGYGCTAGCATCCTAATGTGATCAAGAATTGTCTCAGAGCAATGTGTATGCCCTATGGCTCCCTACTATATAGTACTAGGGGATGCACAGCCCTGTGTTAGACAACTCTCATCTAAAGATTCAGCTAACCCACGGCATTCTGTACACTTTGACTTCTGGAGTCTTCATTTGGCATTTTCCCCAGCCCCTACTTCCTCTCTCACCATCTGATTTACTCTCCAGAGAGTCTCTGACTTGCAAACCTTCCTCAAAATTTTGTTTTCCCATGAGTAGAAATGGTGTGCTCCCTCCATGCTCCTTGAGAACACTTRTTTGCTTTCTGAGAAATGAAGAACCAAAAAATATGTTTTCTCCTGTTAGGTTGTGGCAAATTCACTGGAGCCCCAGCATTCAARCACATGCCCCCCATGCATTGCTGCATGCTGCACGGTTATCGCTGGTCACTGAAAGGCTCTTCTATCTTTCCTGCCCCCTGTGATACCAGCTTGCCATACGGCCCCTGCAGCTGCAAAGGGACATACTCTGCTGTTCCTTGGATGCTCTGGAAAATATGATGGATAGCTGTAGAAATTCATAAAGTATCCTTGCGCCCTGTGTCCTGGGATGAAAAATGTTTTTTACTTGGTTGCATTAAAAAGAATCTTAAGCAGAAGAAATGTAACTATGAGCATTTATTTACAATATACAATATACAACAGTTACTAGCATTTATAAAGAYCAAGAAAAAGAAGAAAAACATGCTCAGGATGTGTCGCCGTGATGATTCAGATAAACTAGTCACATGGTTAGGTGCCATCAAAAGCTTTTGTGTGGCCCTGTGGCAAGCCAGCTCAGTTAAGTCATCCAGCTGAAAGCTCATGCTGAAGCTAATCCAGTAAAAAAAAGTATTAGCTTTCAGCCAGATCAGCTCCGTGAAATGGCTCACCCTGTGGTCATATTGACGTGACTGTTGCACAAGGGAAGGGTGGAGGACTGGGAAGAACTGAACTGTCCAGATTTCATCAGCTTAAGCTAGTGAGAACTGCATTTTCATGTGCATGTGTCACCACAAAACATATCTGGCATTTACATTAGTTTGTACATGTAACATAGTTGAAAAAAATCAAAATGGAGTAAAAATATGTAGTATGTCACTAGCTTTTCCATGAAAGAGTGTACAAAATCATTAGCTATTCTGGAAGGACAACAGGTCTTGTATTTGAATCTCAGTTTCTTTCTTTTTGGCATTCAGTAACAGAGAGATGGAGAGCAGCTCCATTTCACTCCATTCTCCATTCTCACTTTGGAGATTCTGACATTAAATTGGATTAAGGAAGCCTACAGCATTGGTTTGGTTAAATATGGTAGTCTCTGAAGTCTGTGGATCAGAGGCTGGACCCTAACCTTACCACTGTCAAAATGTCAAGAACTATTTGCCAATGTTACAAAATTGATAAAACTGACTTAAAAATCATAATATTTCAAAACAAAATGACCGCATTTAGGATTCTTTGTGTATCTTCTGGCTCTCAAAACCCTTAGCTTTTTCTTCACAAACTTTACATTGAAATCATAAAAGCTGGAATTGTGTTTTAAGTTAGGAAAAACTTAAATAATCCCCTGACTCAAGGGATTTTAATAACATCAAACAGAGCTAGACATCTTCAACTAAATCCTAACAGTTGACGTACTAAATTCATATACATGCACATGGATTTGCGTATAGGCACATAATAAAAAGATCTATTCCCTTCCTAAAAGAATTTACAGTTCTTAAGAGCTTTAATTCCTGCAGGCCATTTGTGTAATCTCTCACATAAACAGTGCATGAATATTTGAAAAAAAGGTCCTTTGATTAGTTCTTGATCTTTTTGTTTATTTTCCTCAGGGTTCATTTGTTTTTTGTTGTTGTTTTGTCTGGCATTACTCCTGTCTAACCAAGAAAATAGAAGCTTTAATATTAGTTAATTCTGATGCAACTCTGTAGCTGAACGAAACTTCATGGAAGAGCAGATCTACAGCTGCACTGTTGCCTGGAGAAAAAAAGATAGGAGAAGCTATTTCCCTTGTGATTTCTCCTTGAACCTGTTTGGGCCTGTCAGGACAATTTTTCTTAGTTATTAATTCAGAGGAAATGCCACATCATTAGTTTTAAACCACACCAGAAAAGTAGGTAAGAAATGGCTGATTTTTTGCCTGTATGGTGTACAGCTAGCTCAATCTTTGCTGAGTTTTAAGAACAGAAATTCTTGGACAAAAACAGCTATTTAAAATTTATTCTACTAGGAACTTAAAATTTTAAAGTTTTGTTACCAAAAGGTGAAACGTTTGGAACACACTGAGAAGGCAGAAGGGAATGCACTAAGCCTCAGAACAAATGATAGCTGCACTTGATACTTTTTCTTGCGACAGTGTTTGCTAATAACACTATTTTTATAGCTGAGAAGATATCTGTAGTCCAAAGTTCTCACACTTCCCCAGCTCATAAGTAGTTTTTCCATGTTCTACATGCATGCTGCGTAGGATAGTCAGTTACTAGTTTCTAGCAGGATTTAATTCTCCGTGAAAGTGCTGGCTGAAACTTGTAGCTGGGGATATGTTAACATGGAATGAAAATAAAAAACAGCTTTGCCTTCCTTCTCGACCTCCAAAAAACATGTAGGTTGCTGTGAAATAAAAGGCTCCGCTTTACRTGCAAGGTGTTTCATATGCACAAAGAGTATGACTGGTGATGTGAAACAAATCTTCAGTGAAGTCAAGTTACTTAAGCTTAGCTGGAAAGTAAAATGTCACCTATGGTTTGGCACTAAGTTTATTTTATTAACAACTCTTTTTTTTCCTTTTCATTATGTTGACAGAACAATGTATCACATTTGTGGTGAAATAGTCATTTGACAATATACCATCTTGAGTCAAGTTTTCAGTCATGGCGAAGGACATGGAAAGCTAACTTCATTAACAAAAGTGATGCTTTGCTTAGGAGAGCTTACAAAGGTACAAATGGCACTTGGGAGTGAGGTATCAGACAGAGCAGCTCTCACTGGTCTGCTTAGCGCCTCTGCCACGAGGTTCTGTCTTTCCACGGCGTGCCTAGACAGGAATGCGTGTTTCCATCTGGGTCACCTGCATTAAGGTCCAGCATTGTAGCTCGAACCTGCAGAACTGCAGTGTCCAGGTGTCAGGGGACAACGTCTTGGCCTGCCCAGACCCTGCTATGGGAGCGAGGGGCACTGGAAYCAAAGTCTTACTGAAAGTCAATTTTGGGGATTTTTCTTTCCTACATGATGATCCAAGCATTTGGAAACCGTCTTCGATCCCTAGCTTGTGGTTATCAMCCTAACTGTAGCAGTGAAGCCACCTTGAAACAAGTCTCTCAAGGAGAAGCTGGTGGCTTGTACTAGTGCTATTAATCCAGAGTGAAGAAGCATTTCTGGACCCAGACTGTGGTTATCAGCAGACATTTATTCTGGCAGAGATGGACTGACAGGAGGCTTTGGTGCAACTTTTTGGATCCATTCACCCGTCACCCTGCCCTAGCTGCTAAACATTTCAGTATTCAYAGAATGAATAAGTACAAATGAGATGCCACCTGCTGAACCTTGCGTTTAATCCCATTTCTGTATGGTAAATATAACAGCTGTATCTAGACAACATAGCAAAGCCATACACAAGAAAATTAAACAAAATCTTGGTTCCGGTTAGTAATTGTGCAACGAAAGAGGATCGCTGGGAATGAATGAAGAAAAAGAGTGCTTAACTAGCGTTTCATCCTAAAGCTCGGTGTAAGGAGAGGGTAATTTGATACCTTTTGCCAACCTGACAGTAATTTGTCAGAYGTGTTACAGACTTGCACTGCTGTCTTTGTTTAAGAGGAGATGTCCTACTTTTCTGATTAAAACGGACTCCTAATTTGCAATTCTGAATGGAGCTAATTGCTTCAGCAGCTTTCCACACTGGGCTGCAGCTTCGGAGTGGGCATGCATTACCACTGGTAATTTAATTTGTGTGTCCATTTGTTACACAAGTAAGGATTCTTTCAGGCATTACTGTTAGTGATATTTTTGCCTCTAATACATATTGGAGGCCATATTCACGAGATATACTTGCATGAATAAAACATGAGAGAACCAATTCCTCTGTCTACTGAAACAAAGAAAACAAACATTGCCTTTGGGACACTGTACACAAACCGAGATGCAATCAGGCTTGCACAGAAATGGCTTAGCCAAGAAGGGGAGCAGAGCTGTCTGAGAAGAGTATCTCATTTCACAAGAACTGTCAGAATTCTGATGGAAAGTGTTCTTGATCATCAACTAATTGGAATAACTGCTAACCAGATCAGAATAGCAGTTTATAATTAGCATCATAATGAAACTTACCCATGAGCCTTGCTTTTCCTCTCCTCCTTCTTGTGCTCAAACAAAGAAATATCTGCAAGAGTCAATAGCATAAGTATATATTTGTTTAAATAGGTGGGGAKTTTTGAAGGGAATTTGAAGGAAATTTTGAGAACTTTTACAGATATGTAGGCAGTGATAGGTGGGCATCTGTCTCCATTAGGCTCTCTGGAACAACATGGCTATGGCTTCCACAGCATCAGGGAGCATCAGAACATCTTATTTATTTTAAAAAGTTGATAAGTAGATGGGTACAAGTTTGGGTTAATAAGTTCCTGGTTTTCTTCACTAGAAGAAAATAGTCATCTTGAATGGGAATGCAAAAAGGCAGAAAYAAATGTAGTTTCTGTTTTCCCCAAACAGACAGGACCACAGTTTTCAAAATTCTGTTTGATTTCTTCTGAGTATTCCAGTTCAAGCTGATTTGGAGTTTCTATGATTTCTGAGTTTCATGGTATTTTTTTCACCCCAAAGTGTATTCTGACTTGGTTTTGCATTAAATGTTACCTGGAGATWTTATAATTGCTTGTTCCAATGGTCTCATTTCTTGCTTTCTAGCTGGCAGATGTCATCCCAAACAGACTGAGCCAAGTGTCCAGAAYGAATTTAACCCTTTATCACATCGATATTAATCTATTTCCTGTAACTACTTTGAGCTATCCAGCCTGCTAGGCACCTAATCCAGTAGCTTTTAAATTCAGTGGTAGACTTGCATAAGAAAGCTCTTTGATTGCATCTTCTATCTGCACTTGATTCTGATGAAGGTAACCACTTTGAAGCCCAGGTTTTGGAATGAAGCTTCAGCTTAGAGGCAATAAAATAGCCAGTGCGTTAATGACTGGCTAAGTTCCCCACTCAACTGCCTGAAGCAATGAGTCATTAACCCAACCATGTAATTAACTTGGACAAGGGACACATTGCATTTAAACTGATTATGGAAAAAAATCCAACCAACATATGCCAAGCAATAAAAAACTTTCAAGGATCTAAGCAAGGACACAATATGAAGTAAAATAGAATGCAGTACATTTTACCCTGAAGGATACCTAAGTGCTTTGCAAGTGATATACAGGCAGCACCGATGAAATAAATCTACTTTGAGGTGAGATGCAATATTCACCTAGCAAGCAACACGTGCTATAGAATATGGGAAAAAGACAGAAATAATTATTTAACCCCAGGATGCACGGGAAAATCCATATTCTTGAAAGGGCCCTTGGATCTTCAGAGTAGATGGGCTCTCAGRTTTTAAGCATCTTTTGGAACATCCTAGTTAGAGTTAATTATACAATATCCTATATGAAGGGACAGGAGTAGCAGTATTACAGAGCAGTATAGTCAATCAAGGTGCCCTGTGTAGCACTGCTAATAGAGATATCAGTTGCTGCTGACAGGACAAACTCCATTTGCCCTGCACTGCTTCTGGTCCTTGTTTCTGGCTCAGCAGTTATAATTAGGGACACTTGCAGCCCACTGAAATATTTTTTCTAGTCAAATATATTTACTTTTGTCAAATATATTTTTATTTCCAAGGAAAGTACACAGGGATGATTTCTTCCCTCTGACAGAGACTGTATCTGTAGCTGTATCCTCTTCCATCTGCAGCAAGAAGGAGACAGCATGTCARCCCTTCATTACCTGGTTGACATAGACACCACCACGTTATTCTAACTGGCCTTTATACACCTGAATTGAGCATTCCCTACTTTTCCATCWTTTCCCATCATTTCTCACTGGAAATCTCGTACTGAAGAAAAGCATGAACTGTGCTGCAGGGGAGGTCCTCCACTCCTCCTCGCAGTCTTCTTTGTGGGTGAGAGACAGCTTGRACTGTCTCAATCCAGGCCAAGTACCTCTGGCAAAAGGAGCTCAAAGAGAGAAGTGTTTTATTTTATTTCTAGGATTACATGGACCCAAAGATTTCTAACTGGAGTGGACACAATCTCTGCAAAACTGTACAAGGTAGAATTTCAGCAACTGAGACTAGTTTAGGAAAATGACTCCCAATATCAGACTGTCTGATAAGAAGAAAGCTAACAAGCTAATGTGGGAGCAAAAAATATATGAATATTTGATTTAGAGAGGTGCATTATCTCRTATTTCAAGGAGGTTAAAGAATCCTGAAGAAAATGGAAATAAATAGAGAKGATCCAGGTAATCATATTCAACACAGGAGTTCTGTAAGTACATTCCTTCAGTGAGAATAATTTTACAATTGTCACTGTTAAATTAGGCTGTGAACAGAAAAGTCTCAGTAATATTCAAAACAATCAAAAAACTCTCACAGCTTCATGCACAGCAGAAATTCATGTTCAAGACATGTTTCAGATTTCTGCCAGAGTGAGCAACTTTCCAGCTTAACCTGTTAATTTCCAGCAAGGTTATTAAAGTCATTCGAGGAATATCCCTGTTTATGCAGTTAAATAGAAGTAAATATTTTTCAACGTGTACAAATGAACAAGAAGTATTTTGGAGCTACCAATCACAATAGGTTTAAAGGTATGAAATCTTACTTCTTTGGGGATTTTGGAAGTCTTAAGGAAGGTGTTAAAAATCAAAACAAAACAAGAAAAAAACTGCTGTTTGTATCTTTTCAGAGTTTTTAAAGAAATGACTTAAATGTAATAGTTTAATGAATATTTTTACATCATCACTAAATGCATTTCTTTTCAATGAATGGAGATAAATAAATGTTAATTGTACAACTGTGGGTTTATTTACTAATTAAAGCAATTTACTAATTAAAGCAATTCTTTAGCTGTGGGGGAGAGACTGAAGTGCCTCTACCTCTTTTGTGCCTATAGCCATGTATACTAATTACTTTCTCAAATCTTCACGTTTGCCCCATCTCTCCTGTCACACCTAACTCAGTCTGTCTTCCCCTGGAAGGCCTTGCAGTGTGCTAGCATGGGTTACACACTCTCCTTCCCTCCTATATCTCAGAGATTTGGCCAATTTTTTTTTTTACCTCCCAATAAAGGCAGGTGACCTTCCAGTCTGACAGCTTCTATTTTTCCATGTATCTTGAGGTCATGTCGCCTTGCTGAGTGTGGACCACTAGCTTAACATAAAAACTCTGAAAAGATTTTTCTTCACTCTGGTTTGCAGAAAAAAGAAAGAAAAAAATCCTCATTTGCCAGAGTAAGAACCCCTTAATAATCCTGCAGTTTGTCACTTCCAGGAGAGATTAATGTAATTCACCATATTTCAAAGCTTAAAGAGAAGACAGTGCACAGGCTCTGTGTAGGTTTGGAGAGCAACTGCCTACTCTCTCCRTGTTTAGGCTAATGCGGGCACATTGGCCCACAGTTATGCCTCTTCTCTGGCTTTTCAACAGATTCAGATACCAGTTTAAAACCTTAAACTTCCAGAATGCCTGCTGTATATGTGCCAGCAATTGAAATTCAAAGAGCAGTAGATGCTTTGGAYGATGAGGGGAATGAGCACTGGAAGAACGGGCTTGCCCTGGGCCTGGGTTGTAGCTGAAGCTGGGAGCCGRGATGTTCTGTCTCTCCCATCTGGAAGACATCAGCCACGGGTGGTTTCTCAGCTAGGTAAGGACATGCCTATCTACTCAGCATTCATAAAAGCAGAAAGAACACAAAAAAATGGCRTGGCAGTGGTAACTTCTTAAGTGGTAATTTATTTCCTTGAATCTACTCCCTACCAAGTGGGTGGGTGTGGACTAACAGAGAAAGTGGCAGCTCCACTAAAAAAGTGGACTTTTGAYGCGAAACTCATCATGTGAGCAGATTTCTGGGGAAATACAGACCATGAGGTCTAGAAGTAAGTTTATGAAAGATGAGACAGAGCATTCTCACTCCACTGGAGAAACTTATGGAAGTACACGCAAAATCAGATTTCGATCAACTTTAAGCAACTCTGCGTATGTTTTGTTTTCCAAAAAGTCTTTCTGCTATTGGAAGGACAAACCAGATATTGGCATCCTTCTGTTCCATCAGAAAAATTATCGTTAAAGAAAACCCCACAGTATTCAGAAGCATATAAAAAATATAGACTTTCTATTTATATACATGAGAATGACAGTCTGAAAAATCAACACCCCCAAATTTAGTCCAAAGTAAGCTTTTACCCTAAAAGTGTGAAGACTTAGAAACTGCATTATTACTATTGATTTGACATAGAAGGTACTGGGATATAGTGGTATTAGGTGGCAAAGTGAGACAAATGGAGATGGAAAAAATACTGTCACTCCAGAGGTAAAAAAATGACAGCAGCAAATTATAGGTTATATTCAATTTGCATGAAGCACTTTCGACAAAAATCTTCCCCAAACTACAGGCATCTCGATTAGAAACACAAACAAAACAAAAAATTGGGAATGGGAAATCAGTAATCACATTGATGGATTTATATTTTAGAATGAGTTTGACTCTTTACCATATCCCCAACAGAAGAGAAACTCCTATTATTATTCCAAAAGCATAGATGGTTATCAAGAGCTCAACAGAGTCTGCCTCGAAAGCAATGACAGATATGTTAGAGATTCTCTCTAAAAAGTGTAACATTTTTAAAAGGTTTGGATGTATAGGAAGCAATGATTGACTTCACTGAGTGTCTGGTAACCAAAACACACTAGCAGTGCAAAGTAGATGAATATATTGTCTAAGGCAAGCACCATAACCTCTAAAAATGAAAGTCTGATACTAGTTTTCAAAGGGCTGTGTTAACCTACAGTGTAGGACTATACTACACTGAAATTGAGGGAAACAGTCTAATGGACACCAAAGCAGGATGTCTTCCCTGATCTCGATAAGAAACATGGTTTAGAGGCCAGCAGAAAATGTGAGATTCAGCACAGGGCAAAATATAACTGGTGCTATGTGGATTAGCTGTTAAGCTGCCAGTTCTAGCCAAAGACTGGTGGGATTTGTGAGCTAGGTTGGTAGTACACAGCAGTAAACTCTGAGCAGAGGTTGCCTTCAAGTACAAATATTTAACTTTTATAATCCTCCCAAACTACATTACTATGGCTTTCCCACAACAAGACAAGAGTAAAGGAAATACTCTTTCTGCCTTTTCCTAAAAAGAAAAAAAAATCTCTTACTCTTTCTTGAAAAAAACCCACTAGTTTATTTAAAACACCTGYCATTTTATTCCCGTTCTTATTAGGAGAATAGAGGCATGGAAAAAGAGGAGGAACAAACCTGGCTGACTGGTTCATTGGAAGATGCTGTGAGCTGCATTAAGAAGAGAGCAAGCGAAGGATCATGTTCTCTATCTGGAGAGGSAGATGGGGTCGAGGCTGGCCCAGGGGGAGACATCAGCTGTCGCTAATGGTGCTGGGGCCATCTTACATGTTGTTATAGTCCTGTTTTACTAGCATATTATGATTACTTAGCTGGAATGCTAAAAAAAGCTCTTAGTCCTTTATAGAACAATGAACAGATAATTAGAGAAACCAGAAACATTAGCAATTAGAAAGGCTTGTTTTAAAAAGAGCTCAGCAGCACTTCTGTCAAGTAGCTGGCAACCTCTGGAAATTACTAAATGGTGCCTTTCGCTAAAATCTAGCCATAGCCTATTTTGTTTTCCTCACCCTCTGCCTGACTGACAGTGCAGACTCAATTAAACCTTGATTAGACCAAAAGGTGTCACTTTTTGTCTGGAAATCCATGTCTTGCTGGTAGACACAAAAAAACATACTTGCTGGTTTTCTGTTTCCTTGAGTACCTCTTGAAATCACATTTTTTTTTTACTACATCATATGTGCTTGTTTTAAAGGCCATCTGAACAGCTGAAAAAGATAATAGTAGGAAGTGAATTATACCACAAAGCAAAGGGTGCACCAAGCTCCTTACGCTCGAATGCTAAAGCATAATTTCTGGGATGTAGCTTGGAACAAGCATTCTTTCTCAACCGTGAGCGCACACACAAATTACGTTTTTCTAGACTCTCTTTTTGACTGGAGACAAAAGGCTAATTTTAAAAGGGATGCCTCTGACCAGAACCTTTATCTTGTATATGCCGTGTGTTTAATTGGATATGCGCTTTAAATGGATACAGAATATTGCGTCTGACTGGAAAAAAATCATTGAACTGAATGGAAGTATCTTTTGAAATCGCTCCTGGATTTTTCTGACTGCTATTTCACAGACAAAAGCTGTTACTTTTTTTTTACATATAACCTCCTCCCCCTGCAGAAAGCCCTTATCAGCATTCTTTGTAGGAAAATGAAAAGCAGCGTAGGTTTCTGTCTTAGGCATTTACTATCTTTGTTGCTCCATTTAACTTAAAAGAAGCTATATACAGATTGTCAGCTTGTTTTTAATTCAAGCTACTTCATCCATTGGTTTGCTGTATAATTGTCTCCAGCACAGATGTAGTAAATTTGTCATAAGATCAGCTTCTGTGAGACCTGCTATACCATAAGAAAAGTCAGTGTAGTGCAATTAAGTGCTTCAGGAGATATCTTTTGCATGTATAGTTATAAAAATTAAATCTCAGCAAGAAGAAGAAGAAGCTGAAATGACGCATGGTTGTAATCATCTTATGAATGGTTTATGTCCAGTTTTTGCCACAAATTTCATTTTTACTTACACACAACTTAACAAACACTATGTATAAAAACAATATTAAATGGAATGAGTCACAAAACATTAAGAAAGGAACTTTCTCAGTCCTATGGAAGGATTGATGAGCATTCAGAGTTTTTTAAAACTTATTTTGCAGCAGTGCCACTGACCATTTTCTGCGGACTCTGAAAGTCTAAAGAAGAGACAGTCTCAGCCCAAAAATCTTCATGGCTGAAGTTTCAGATGAAAGACATTGGATACAGCAGGAAGGGAGCACATGAGGTGACAGAGACACTTGTGTAGAATAATATAGTCAAGCTGTTACAGTCCGAGGCAAAGCAGATGCCTAATCATCGTCTATACCCTGTGACCTGAAGCGGAGGTTAAGGGATGGTGAATGAGGGACGAAAGGCTATTGAGATGCAGTTATCTTTGCACTCGTTTTAATTTGCACACTTTAATCTGCACAGACATTCTACACGACAAGTCCTCCATCACTGCGTTGCAAGGCACAACAACTGCGGGCAGACTCACGYTTGCTGGTTCAGTAACAGAACTGAGTTAGAGGGAGAGGGAAAGAGCACTTACGTTAGAGAAGTAGGACTATGGTAGCCCAGCCAAAAGTTGCAATCAGGCGATGTTTTCCAGCAGGCTGGAGGTGACTTGTCTGCTTAAAGGTCTTGGTCTTGTGCCTGGGATCCTGTCTGATACCAAGCCACTCATCTGGGTGTTCTGGATGAACACATAATGTGGAAAAAGATTTCTATGTGTTGGAAATTGATGGGGAGGAACAACTGAGTTACTAAACAGCTGCCAAAGTTGCCACAGGACGCATCATTCTTATTCTTTCCATGTTTCTTTTTCTCCTCTGAAACTTTTTGTTTTCTTCCATCCCTGTAGAAACAAGATCTATGTGGCTATGTTATCCACGTGTACATGTCAGTTAGTGTCTCCCGCAAAATATTAAGGCTGTTGCCCAATTTTAACCAATTTGACRGAGGGCTCATATCTTCAAGATACAAAGATTTTTTTATAGGTTTTGTAAATCTCCACAGCTGGGTAGACACAGCAGATCTTATTAATCCTTCTTTGGGAGAAAGGCAGCAGCATAAGTTCCATTATATTATCACACARCAGAGGTTCTGTATTAAAAAAGTGGCTTTATGAATGCTCCATTGCAAGAAGCCTTTTGATGAGAGCTGTTATTTTAAGTCCCAGAAAATACAACCACTTCATAGAAATTTATCTGAAACCAGCTTTCTTTAGGTTGGCTGCTTGTGGAACTACTTATTTTCTTCACTAACCTGCTAGTACTAGTAAAATGAGGAGTGCTATGGTTTCAGAGTGCCCCTGGACAGTATAGAAGAGTCTCCAAATTTCAGGAAAGCCTTGAGCCAGATATATTAGGCCTTTTGCAAAATTACCAGGTATAAGAGAGCCAGTGGGACACTGAAATATTGTGAAGATGTGACATAATCAAGAAAATAGCAAAGATCATAAACTTTGGCAGACTAAATACTACAAATAGGATCAGGATGGCCAAAGAAGATCTCAAAGAATAGCTTACAAATAATTTATTTTGAAACAAATCAGCTGCAGGAGATRTCAGGAGATGCAGAAGATTCACAGACAGCAAAGGCATAAAGGGAATGAATGTTCAAAGAAGATAGACAGAGCAGAGATGATCTGAACTAAGGGGAGACCAAATCCGATTGCCCAAGAAAAGGGAGGCTGGTGCAGCTCCCTGCCCCCAGGTCCAATCTGTAGCAAGGCTGAGCATGTATTTRTTCCCAGTTGGCGTACACACCAACACACATATAGCACCAACAGCCTCACACCTTGTTCTCTTTTCTGGCTCATCAGGAAGAGTGTCCGTCAGTGGGACTTAGATACATACATTTGTACAATGTGGGTCCCTCCAGCAGCTGGGCTTAGACATTCAGTCGACCCAATCGCTGCCCCTGGAGTTGTGGTCTCTCCAGATGGCTCATCCTTAGCTACACACACACACACACACACACACACACACACACACATGAATGGGTCTCCCAGTCGACCTCAGAGCTCATGGTCCCTCCTGCAGTCAGCTAGGAGTTCCCTGCTCCCCCAGGTAACTAGCAACCCTGTGGTCTTGTCCTTAGAGACACATATATGTACCTGACTCCCAGGTCACTTCACCTGC
The DNA here is from genome assembly GCF_003343005.1 of Rhea americana. Lineage (NCBI taxonomy): Eukaryota > Metazoa > Chordata > Aves > Rheiformes > Rheidae > Rhea > Rhea americana. Next base: position 1,958,243 of record NW_028185373.1, read on the forward strand.
TTGATGGCAAGTCTGGCTTGATACCGATTAGAGATCACTCACTGGCTTATATACCTTCATGTACTCCATTTGCTGGCACCACAGACACATGGGCTCTCTCACACGTGATCTGACTCCTGTTGCTGGCACTTAGACCCTCACTGACCAGCAACTTGTTTGAATGATACCAGCCCTTTTTATAGCCCTATCTCTCTATTAACCCATGCTYGTTCCTCCCCAAATCACCTATACCTCTCCCTTTCCCTGCCTTTCATTCCTCCCCTGAACATCMCATAGYAAGTCTTGTGCAATCTCATAACGTTCTTCTGCTGTGCCCACAATGTGTCCCATATCCATAGGCAGCAGCCCTCTCCATCTGAAAGGTGCTCCAGAGACCTGCTGCCATTGACTTACTGTGCTGGATTTCATATCTGGCCCATGGGGCTGTTGGTCTCCTGGAACAGCCTCAGAGGAGCCAGGCACGGTACCTGTCCCTCTGAGCAGGCAGCATGGGTTTCCCGCCTGCTGTTGTGCCTCCCACTCTTCTTTGCTCGTGCAGATGARCCTCTGATGGGCTGAGCGCTCTCCTCTKATGGGTTTGGGAGTAGCCTGGCAGGGTGTTCTTTGGTTTTCCCTACCTGCCGTCATTGTCTCTCCACGCTTCTTTATGTGTGTTTCCTGACTGCCTCTTTGAGTGTTATACCCTCTCTRTATTATTTCATTTATAGATGATACAGTAATGTCTTCAGTGTATGCACATCACTTTTCTTTCCTAGATCTGCCAGACCTACTTGAGGACATGGGCAAGGGGAACAGTCCTAGATCACATTTAGGGGCTGACCTACRCCTGCAGTAATGCTTCTTTATAGCTAGCAAACATCCTCATGAGAGCTAGCATATATTCTCGTTTAAATCTGTGTTTTTAAAGCTGATGTTCTTCAATATGATCCCCTGCTGCCATCTGCAAAACCTCTGCAATGAATGTGTGTGGAACTGAGTAACAGTCATGAAGCTGGTGTTGTTAAAATCATTAYGCACACAATCGTTAAATGTGCTAGAGATCCGAATACGCCCAGCTCAAGCACAGTATGTCCCGAGAATAAAATTAAGGTCTATGTATTCCTCAGACACTTGTGAGGAGAATGTTATTTGTCCTTTCCTCCTGTCTGATAAGCTACTGAATACTCAGGAAGAAGCAGGCTATGGGAACATGGACCATGTACCATCATTAGGAAAAGSTGCTTTCTCTTAGTCTTCCTTTCTCCCCTGTGGCCACAGCATTATCTCACCATCTCTGGCCTCCTATAGCTTGATAAGCTTTAAGACTTGAGCTGTGAATAATAGCTCAGCAGACCATGCCTCCTGTCTCTGGTGATGACAACGTAGAAAGCGCTGCAATACTCCGAGGTAGCAAACAAAGCAAAGCATGTTGCTGTGTCCCAGGGAATAACCTAGACTGTTCAGGATGCAAAAGACGAAAGAAAAGAAAGATTTGTTGCTGCCAAAACTCTGCCTGCAGAATGTATGGCTGCAAACCTTTATAATTACTTGACATTTTGATTTTTACTTTCCTTAGATGGTGAAACTTTTACACTCTAGCTGGCTGATGCAGTTCCATGGCTGGTTCACAGTAGCAAACTTCAACCCTTCTTGAGAAGGCAAAAGCTGAGAAGTCACATGGTTATCATAAATTTTATTAATGTTTRTAAGTTTCTGCATGCACTCCGAGATATGAGCATGTGGCTTGTGGGGAGATTGTCAATGTACAGGCAAATAGATTTCTAGTTTTCTGGTGTAGGCAGAGCACAAAAACTCTATATATCAGATTTTCAAAGGTGAGGAGCCCTCCTAAATCCCACTGAGGCTGCTGGAACTCCAGCCATTCAGGCCCTGGAGCAGAGCTCCATCCTATGCAGGGAACTGCATTTGCTTTTTAGMTTTTGCTTTGGACTTGGGCTAAAAAGTTCAGATCCCTCTTTTTCTGCTGAACTCTTGGGCAATGCTAGGCAGGTTGAAGATGTTTACATCCAGAAAGGGTTTCAAGTCCCAGACTTCAACARGAGGGCCTCAGTTTTGATTTTAAAAGTAGGATGTCAGTACTGTGAGGATGGAGGCACTGGAGAATATGAGGTACTCAAATACTGGTGTAACAGGCATCAGGTACTTGAAATTGTCAGCATGCTGCTGTCTGAAACGGATATTGYATCACTAAGCTGTAGTCTACACGCCTCCATGCAGAACTTGAGGGTCTAATTTTTAAACTCTGTCTGATAATAAGTACAAATAAACACAGGTAGTCTTTACATTTCACACGCACACACGCAGAGGAACAGTCGCAGTTACCTGAAGCAACAAGGCAAACCAGGACAGCTTAGAAATTAAGGTCTCCACACATTTTAAGAATTAGAGTCAGTCCTATTCMCAGCTACACAATCCCAGTAAGTCATTTGTTTAGCGAGTTGCTCTAGAACAGCCTTACAGCAAGCATTACTTCATACGGCCAGGGATCTCTGTGATGGTCTACGRTGCAATCCCTGGTTTTGGCTTAGCTCTTCTCAGACACAGTCTGATGGGAGGGACATGCAGGGTCACTAAAATCCTGTTTCCTCGAGCATCAGGTCAAATAACCTTTCTGCCTTCTTCATAAAAGTAAAACTTGTATTTCCCACTTTTAAGAGAGGTACCTTATCATGTGGCCTGGGTATTCCTGGAGTAGCAAACTTTCTTACTTTTGTTTTGCCATTGTTGACAAATGTGTTAAAAAAAAATCAGGTTTTCTGGAGCTCTGATTGCGTTTCCGAGTAACTGATTTGCCAGACAATCCAAATCACAACATAGCTTTGTTTTAGAAGGCAAAATCATGTTGATGTTCCTGTCTCTCTTCAGAGGTGTGGTGGCAGTTCCTGGCAGCCGAGGGCAGCTCTGGCTGAGCCTCATGTGTCCTTGCAACTGAACTCCTTCAACTTCGTCCAGTAGACAACGCAGTAACCCGAACAAGGATACCTTCAATTTATTCTTGGCAAGGAAGGCCTTTCCCTTGTCATAGCAGCAACTCCACCTGACGGTTTGTGGTTGGGTCTTGCAGGGAGCCCCTGCGGTGTTACAGGAGGAACTCTCACACCTTGGACAGGCCAGTGCCAACCTGCATATTGTTGCCTTTGATCTCCTTGTTAATTTCTCCAAGGAAAATGAAAAACAAAAAAGAAAAAGAAAAGACCGAAAATCCTATCCACCAACAAATGGAAAGTTTCTTTCTCAATTGAACTTTTTTTTTCTTTCTTTCTTCCTTATTTTTCATTTCTTCCTTTCTTATTTCCTTTGCCCAGCTAAGTAGATAAGGAACATGKTTAAAAAACATGACAATAATTGCATCTGCTGTGCATGCAATTAGTAGTGGTATTAAAGTGCCTGTTGGACTATTCTCCCTTCACTAAGGCAATCATCTACTCTGGCACATGCATCTTTGTGGAATGAGGATTCCTTTTCTTGAGGAATGAGTACAGCCCGTTTCTGAGTGTTATTCCCAGTTAACTGAGCAGCTGTGGCTGCCCCTGTGTATGGTCCAGYTATGGACTTGGTGTAGTTATGAGGTGAACCCCATTAGGTTAAACCCGTGTACAACAGGTTCAAGATAACATATTTTACCACAAGTGGGACAGGCTAAGGCCACAAAAATTACTACTTAGCAGCTAATGGGTAGCAAGTAGATAACTRTTGTAACTCAATATTGTTAAAACAGCTCTAACTCTTTCAAAAAAATTAAGAGCTATATTCCCAGGTATATCAAAAAAAATAGTAAAATCCTGAGTCCTCACACAGACCATAGCATTAACTTAATTAACTGTCAGTGTGCACAAACTGCATTTCACGACAAGAGCAATCCAGTTTTCCTTGCTGAACACAGGTTGTCTACTCTCTGAGGTCCTGGGAAAGGAAGAAAAAACAGTTAGTTGACTATTGGAGAGTAAGTCAGAGATGTCACTCTCTATCCATTTAGGAAGGATCTAATACAGGTCAGGATTTCCATGCTCAGCCTGTCACTTTCATGTAGGGTCCACTGAAGATAGCAGGAAGTTAGAAATGTATTAAATAAATCGTCAAAAATGAGGTGATCCTGAAAGGGAAGACGCTTTGGTTTAATGCAATTTGCACCTTTGTAAATATGTGAATTAATGACCATTAAAACTCCRTTTTTCCTTTAATTATGTTTCAGAAGGGAAAACTATTGATCTTCCTGTAGTGACACATTAGCTTGGCTACTGGTAAATTACCGATTTTTTTTATCAGAACTCTGAAAAATAAGAGAGTTTTGGGAGGGCAGAAATGAATAATGAACGCAAGTGGGCACTGTTGTGGTAGCATAACTAGCACGGACTATGGAAGGACCTTCCGGAGTTAAATAACCAAACACAGCTGGGCATCTTCAGGTTAATTTGTAGATTTAGTAGTAAAARACATCTGGAAAATAATATATAATCTAACAACTTCACAGATGCAACTTTGCAGCAGGCAAACACCCATTCTGGAGCTGGGTAATTTTCACCATTGTTCAGTGCTTGAGTAAAAATCCAGGAGCAAATCACAGTATCATACAATAAAACAAATAGGAGACAGTACTAGGGAAGAAAATCACTGCAAAAACAGATCTGGAAAAGTCCCTTGTTAGGCATCAAGAGAGTAGATCTGCTGAGAGACCTTTGTCAAAAAAATTTAAAGGACTGCCAGCAAGATGATTAAAACCAGAAGCTTTTATGAGTCTACTGGAGTTCTTTTTACGCAAACATAAATTATTTGGAAAGTGTTTAGCTACTACAGGTGTGGACACTGGGGAGTAGACAAGATAGGCTAACTGGGATAAGGAGACACCAAGTGCYGAAGCATTCAAGTGGTGCTTTATAACTACCCGTCTGCTGGAGATATCGTTGTGCCCTTGTGATGCACAATGGAATTGGGATTAAAACATACTTCAAAAGATGGTGTTGCAGAGCCAGAACTCCTGCCACAGCTCATATGCCATTTACTGTTTTGTGGGCCACCACTGTCTTTTCATAGTATTGGCTATGGAAAACAAAGGTATCATAACACCGTAATACCACAAGAACGCAACTAATTCAATTGTACAATACTACAATAATTTCATTAACTGTTGCTGCACCTGGGGCCAGTGTCCTTTTTCCATATGCTCTCAACCGAGAGACACGTACTTGTCATTTGTATCATTACAGAGAAACTATTCAGCCGTGATGCTGCTGGGTGTAGTAACCTTTAAAAAGGGGGGTGGGAAACTTGATTTTTTCTTCAAAAAAGCCATTTATTATTTCCAGCAGATAAATGGTATTTGTTTGTTTATTTATTTATTTATTTAGGTCTTTTAATAAAACCCAGTAAATTGTAAAAAGAGAAATCTTCACTACTCCATAGCCATCCACTCCCCCGGGACACCTTTAGGAGTCTCTCTCACTCCGAGGGCTGTACGTCGCTCCCCTCCACAGCTGCCAGTCACCCACCAACCCGCCCTCCCTGCTCCCTCAATGCCTTGGGCTCCCCCAATTTCTCCAAGAGAGGAAGAGTGCAAAGATACCGCTACTTGACTTCAGGATGAGGAAGGATGGAGAGAGAACATGTGAATGAGAAAGGGGACTTACTAAAAGATTGGATGTGTCTTCTGGAGGATGCCATGAGAAAAAATGCTACCAGATTTTCTTTGAAGTGAACAAAGAGACATTTGCAGAAAAGGTTTTATAATCCTTCTTCATTAATTGAATTTTCCAGTTATTGAAAACAAAATTTTATAGGATGATTTTTACTATTCTGTAGCTTTAAAACATTTGGCAAATAGCAACCCGAGCCCCAGCTAGGGGCATTGGGTGCTAATGTAGTAGAGCCAAAAATGTCATCACCAAGGTTTTACATTCTCACACACATGATAAAAGCACATCCAATAGACTACTTTAGGTCACAAAGGAAATTTTGTGTCCTTTGAACAAGACAAAAAGCAGAAAATGAGAAAACGGTGACCATTACCCCTTCATCACTGACTTCTCAAAAACTAGTAGTTTCCAGATGTAGTTTATCCCTTCTTTTCCCCTAACTGTCCTTTCACTTCTAAATGCACATTTGCAGGTCTTGTCCTGGCTACCCTTCTTGGGCAGTAGGAAACTACAGGTGTGGCTGCATTTCAGGAATGGGGTGATTTATAACCTATTTAGCCAATACAAACCTTACACACACACTAAAGACCTAATACTTCCAAGAGGAGAACTTATCTTTCATTTTGCCAAGTGCTGAGTGTCATATTTGACAAATATATCTTTTTTGAGGAAGCGGTTAACCATTAGGAAAAATCATGTTTCTTCTCAGTGACAAGCTATTACTTAAAGAAAGCAGAATATAAATCCATATGCAGATTACACAGTGATTCCGGATCATGTTAGCTTCTGGATTTGCTGACCCAGGCACCCACTTATTTTAAGTACCATCTACTCATTTTGCAAATTTTCCACTTTCTTGTCACCGATTTAGTTGTTTTGTATCAGATGCATCTTTGAAAGCTATTACTAGACACAAGAATAACCACAGGTGAGGAAATAAAAGTGTTCCTGTTGCTTGATGAATTCTATTTTCTTCTTGCATATGCATAGATGTGCTACAGTTCTGCGATCTTATTTACATGGRAAAGTAAATGTCTGTTTGTTAACAGAAAAATGTTGCTAAAGTTACACCAAAAGCTCCAATATTTCCAGATTATCAATATCAAAATAGCTGCCCCTGTTATAAAGAAATCATGAATATTGCCATGGAGAATGGGGCGCTGTCATGAGCCAAAGGCATGGAGGGTGAGCCGCTGGAGCAGGTATTCACTAAGTAACCACAAATGCACACGTATGTGCACATTCATATGGTGACAAAGTGTTTTGCCTCCCGGGTTGAGCTCTGTGACAAACTCCCTGGGCCTGATAACTAAAAGACCTTTAAGACCCAAGAGTTTTGCCRCTGCCTGCAGGTAAACTCTGCGTGTGAATGGATTCGTGCAGCTCAACACTGACATCCCATGGCTGCTCCTATCAACCCCAAGTGCTCCCTTTTTCCCTGGAGAGCGACCTGCAGTGGCAATATTACTAAATAGCACGTAGACGACAAACGTGAGTACAGCTGATTTTTTCTGTATGCATTACAATAGGGTAATTTTTCTGTTTTGGCAGTAATTTGCATAGACCAGACAACAGCAGAAGAGCAGTAGGGATTATGAATATGACACTTGAAACTTCAGCCCAGTTTGAACAGAGGGGATTTTTGCTATTGACAGAAAAAGACCAAATGACATCCTCCTTTCCATGTTTCCAGTGTGGACAGCAGGTTCTGCCATATACATGGTGCACAGAGCTTTACTAAACTTGTGACCATGCAAGAATATTATAGCCAGTTTCTTTAAGCATGATCAACATCTCCCAAATTAGGGATGCYAGGCTTGCAGAATGGGTATATTTGTGAATATTTCAACAGTGATGTAGATTTTCATGAAGATGTTTATTTTAAATATCATCTTCAGCAATCAAAATAATAGCTATGAAATGATAAAGACCAAAATAAAACAATAATTAGCCTCCAGCAGCTTTAAGGAAGAGTAGTACCATACTCTTCTACACTACTACACTACATACTACTACATAAAGTAGTATTTTTTTTWAAAAAACCCTCTGATTATACCATATCAAAGATTGAAGCTTATTTTAAATGGACATGCAGTGGTGTCCAACATTTCACTTCTTTGCTCTTTGCTTTGGCTATGGAATACTGTACTAACATATAAGCATAAAGTGATAATGAAAAGATTTTAGGAAAAACTTCACAGATGTAGTCATAAAAGAAAAACTCAAAGGCGAATTAAGAGTTTTGAAGAAAGACTGCATGCTTTTTTTACTGTATGTTAAAAGTATTTAAAACGATTAGGAAAACACAAGAATCTGACAATAGAGTGAGATCATCATCGGCTATGAAGTCAGATTGATTCAATTTTTCCAGTTGTTAATTAAATATCTACAATTTCATGGAATAGGACAAAACTTTGATCCAAGAAATTAGGAGTCAGTCTAAAAAGGAATGAAACAGAGATACAAATTTGAAAGAATCAATTCACATCTTAAAGTTAGGCAACAGCTTCAGAAGTKGTATCTTGGGCTAATTTTAGGAATCAAATTTAGAGAATTTAACTTAATCYATGAAAGTTATATCTTGAATATACTTGTAGAAGAAGTACTGAGGACTGTTAGGTACTGCAGTGCTTGTGTTTTTGATTTTGATGGATATGGATAGATACATTAATGGTATTGTGGAATTTCAAGCAACAAGGTAGTGTATGCATTTTGGGGATTCAGGTGAGACTCTTCACTTATGTGATGTATAATACTACTCGAATCCACTAATGAAATAATAACAACGAATCTGGATCTGTATATTAACTGTGCTTTGGGAAATTYTCTTTTCTTATCCAGGTAAAACCATAGATGGCATTTGCTATTTAATATTCAGAGATGCAGTTACAAACATAATGTCTTACAAATCAGTGCTTCTCTGTGATTTTGGAAGAGAAGTTGTATGACTGCGAGTGAGTAGGCAGTCCTTTTTGCTGTAATGGAAATTGCTTTACTGATGCAGTGCATACTGAGAGCAATTAAGCACCATTGGCCCCACTGCCGGCAATCTTAGAGAAGAGGTGTTAAAGCTAGTGGGACAAAAACAGAAAACTTGGATTTCCCTGTTTTCTGTGTCTGCCTTTAAGACATGAAAAGGCAGGTTTTCTGAAGCATAGAGCTCTCAAAGTTCCAGTTAATTTTGTACGGGTCAGGGATTTTTTTTTGCCTTTCTGGAAATCACGTACTGTCAAGAGATTGTAAACACAGAACTAAGGTACCTTGTTTGGAGGCCATGTTTGATGATATTGGTCTTAATAGACAACAAAAGTTGATTGCACTACCTGCTATATCACTTTTGTCTTCAGGAAATTTAAGTATTAAAAACAAACTTCAAAATACATACTAGCAATATATGGTTAGCAAGAATCTGCAACCTCAGATGTTGCTTTTGGGAAGAGAACGCCATAATACAAGTAACATGCATTTATGAGTGCCTTTGTTTCTATTTCTTCTACCCTTCAATGCTGAGTTTGTTAAAAGGAGAGCAAATGACTGAGACAATAAGATATAGGTGCCCACCTCTTTTTATTCCTTTATGAATCTCCATATCTTTATTTTTATGTACTTTATGTATCTACTGTATAACACTGATATGGTAGAAAGGATTAGGAGAATATAAAAGACATATCAGCCAAGATACAGTCTCAGGGCTTTGCTATTTTTTTCTGATAACAGCTGAAAAAAGGAAGATTCTAAAATCCAGAACGCAGAGATTTTTATGCTTTTCCTATTGAAGGGAGAAAAAAAACCCTGGAACAATCCAGAGGAGTTTGGCCATACTCAGTGTAAACAATATTGGAAAAAGAAATCTGAGATGCCTAAATGGCATTCAGGGCTGCCAAAAAGGAATCAATTGTGTTAACCCACTTTGAACAAGTAAATTGATTCTTATGCAGTTTCACCTTGGACTGATCAGGAGCATGCAAGGTTGCCTCCTGCAGCAACSTCTTCCCATGGGACGTGGTCATCAACAGGGAATGGTACCAAAATTGTGCATCTTATATTGGCCCACCCCTATTGCCACATTTGCAGTCTGTATATGCGACTTAGTTGTAGCGCTCCTGCTCTTCTCTCTTCCCCACCTCTCAGCCTCCTGTAAATACAGAGAGCCCAATGGCAATAACAGCCCATCCCTCGCTGCCCTCAGCTGTTGTTCAGAGCCTCTGTGTTCAGCACTCGTCTCCTGGRTATGAACAAATCACAGGAGAAATAGCTGTAGCTCCCTTTGGAGAAGGCTTGGGACCTTTCAGGATCAGGCCGTTCATGCCCTGGGTGCATTGAGAGTTTCAACGAGACCATTGAATCTTACTGCTGGGTATCAGACCAGTGATACAAATCTTCTGGAGTGCTCTCTCTCTCTCTCTCTTTTTTTTTTTTTAAGGTCATATGACCTTTTTAGATCGATTTAACACTGCATGCTTCATGCCAGGGAAGACTATCCATTCTACCTGAGTAAAAAGAAATTGAGATTATTTTTAAAAAAGCTTTAAATCAAAGTAAACATCARGTCATTAAAATGCTACAATGAATTAAGAAATTGTTTACTTAAATATATTGAATTTTGTGGCTTAGTAAATCAAGAGTTCTTGTAGTCTCCATGGAAAGGCAAACTCCATTTGTCGACCTTTATATTTATGTGCAAAAATATTGGAAAGGGACCAAAACATTCTCTGGCTGTAATTTAAATTTTTCTCATTTTAAACTTTTACAAATGAAATACATTATTTTGACACCTTTTGTATTTATTGTGGTAACTAGTTCTGCAAAGTCTTTACACAGTCATAAATTCAGGATACAACAGCCTTCTGCTGGAAGGCAGATATATTTCAGACAGCTGGTGCTCAGGCACCTCACACCTGAGACAGGCAAATTCAGAAAAGGCCGTGCTTGTGCAGCTGTCAAGGATATTATCACTATCAACCTGCTTCAGGAATTTCTATTGAAGAAAGCCAGCTTTTGTCTTTGGTGGATCTTCGTAACAGACATACCTGACAGAAGACATAATATCACCCAGGAAGCTTAACCATGTTCTCCCTTGGGAATATATGAGTTTTGACAAGCTGCTCATACATGCGTGGAGGGAAAATACCGTTTTGCACTCTATAATCTCTTCACCAGCAAAACTATTGCCACCGGGACCGCAAAGGAATTTGGACTGATGTCTCATTTTAAATCATTCCATAGTATTGAACACTGACTAGGGCTTTTCTTCTTCCTGTGTTTTTTTCTTTTTAATTTATTTTTAGATCTCAGTCCATATATGACTAGATTTGTCACGTCAAAGCTAGTACAGAGGGGTTCYTAGGGCAGGACCTAAGGCTACTCTTTAAAGTTTGAGTCTGCAGCCTGAAATAATGTTGCCTACATGTACGTACCGGTCTGCTCACAGATACAGGCTGCTTGTGTATATCAGAGCTTTATCCTTCATACCCCTAGAATAAGCAGACAGCCCTCCAGAGAAACAGAAAGGCACTTAGTACTCCTTTTCTTCTAATGTACTACACAGGGAAATATCCTTTAAACACAAAGAAAAAATGTGATCCAGGCATTATTTCTATTTTGGGTTGCAATGTTCCTTTCTTTTTGCACAGCACTGGTCTCTGATGACTGATTTTATTTTCTATTTGCTGTGGAGGCACATTGCATTCAGCACCAAGCATCGATGGAAGAGTAACTTAAAACTGTCTAATGTGTTTGCTGAGAGATTGAATGATTGCAAAGCCAGCCTATTCCTGCAATTGCCAAAGCGCATTTTCGTCTTACCGCTTTGCCTGTGGGGGCATTTTCCTCATTGAAAGGGGGAGATTTTTCTAATCAGGATCAGCGATTTGTTACGCTGTAGGCTTGGTAGTCAAAATAGACTTACAAAGAAAAGGAGGAAAAGAGTGCTATCTATTTCCTGCTTTTAAAAGTATTGGAAGACTTTTTTGCACAGCTGGTGATGGTGCTGTAATATGGAGTAAGTACAGATATTGCTAGCCAGCGGTAATTGGTGAAAATACAGAACGGAAAATGATTACAATGATACCTTCTTTGGCAAAGGGCTTGCCTTTGCCTGTACATGTGTACTCGGCAAGTAGCACAGAGAGCTCTCTCTTCATAAGTAACAGCGTATAGTTGTGAATATTTCCTGAAGCAGTGTGAGATAGAAAAGAGAAAATACTGAGTTCAAAGTTTATTAGTCCAGCTAATTCTTTCAAGCTAACAAGCTAGGAAATCTAAAAGTTCATGTTTTAATTCTAGTTTAATGCAGGAGCCTTGCAGCTTCCTTCTTTGGGGTTCTTTTCAGCACCTGGTYTCTCCAAGTTCCTTCTCCTGATGAAAAAAACAAAGGCTCAGCAAAAATGCAAATCTGCAGACATCCACACACAGAATGTCTGAAAAAAAAACACATTAGAAGACTGACGTGCAGGAGACTGAAAGAAATAAAATCAACCGATCGYGTTAGACCTGGCTGTGAGGAAAACAAGCCACAGCAAAAGGAGAAGACTTTTTTTCGCAGATGTTAGTAAGAAGTAACTAACAGTATTTCAGCAATGATCAAAATAAACTTAAAATGTTGAACTTGCTAGGTTCACATTTGCCCACAACTTCTATTATGAAAATTACTAACTGCGTTAGGCTGTTCAGATTCAGACAGAAAAACCACAGAGSTGTGCTTGACTTAAACAAACCTGGTAATGGAACAACTTCAGGCAAGACAAGAGTGGCTTTAAAGGAGAGTGGTTTTAGAAGGAAAAATACCGTTTTCATAATTTTTATAAAAAAGAAATGAAAACAACAAGGTAGATGGCAAGTTGCAGGCAAGTTACACCTGCATAAGTAGTGCTCTGGGGAAAAGATGTCACTCAGAACTCTGGGACAAAARTAGTAATATTGCTTGTAGCACTAATCGCAGAGAACTGTAAATGGGTAGAAATAGTCAAATCATTAATAAGCCAGAATCTGTTTTGGGACTTAGGCTTTGCCACCTGTTAACCTTTAGGAACTTGGACACTGTGCATAAGTCAATTCATTTTTACAAACTGTAGCTTTTATATGAGCACTTTGGCAACGCATTAAAATAATTACTTGCAGTGAAGCAGCAGTTAACATACTTTTCACTATTGTTTTTGTACTAGAAGAAGTTACATAGCTCACTGACAGCAGGTAATCAGATCTCTTCATAGCATCATTTCCTTAAAAACATGCAATAGAGGATGAAATTAAGAGAAGGTTGTTAGAAGAGGAAACGCTGCCCATCTTTTGTGCTCTGAGGTCCASTTCAGCAAACATTTAACTATACTTAGCTTTAAGTATATGGTTGTGAGCATTACTGAATAGGCACTGAATAGGCTTTTAGAGTGTGAAATGGAGTGGTCAGGGGTAAATCTGTGCGTTGCCACCGTCTGCAGTCAAACTGAGAACATGCAACAGGGTAGCTCGGAGCACAAAACTTCAGGAGTAAAACTCTGCCCTCAGTCATTTAACAATACAATTCYCACTGACTTCAAAAAGACAGGAGTTTTGTGTAATGTGTCTAACCTGCAGAAGTCCCTTTTAGTCTTAGGGAGATCTCCTGCTCAGAACAGTAAATAATTCTGCCCAAGTCAGGTSTCATGATAGTTTTTGGTGAGGTTTTCTTGCTAATAAGTGCAACATTAGACTATACACAAGATGCAGACCTAGCTGCACACATGTAAAAAGAATAATTATCTTTGTTGTGAGATGTTCAGCCAAGTCAAGAATGGTAAATTGCCATCCAAATGGAAAAAGTACAAAAAACATGCTCACACAARGCTGCCAAGAAATTTGTCAGCTGCTTCATCAACTGGGAATTTTACATCTTGATTTAAAACTCCAAACCATGCAGAAACAGGCTTTAGGGGGTTTTATTTAATGAAACTCCAAATAGRAAGCAATTCAGTTTATAAAAAATGTCAGCAGAAGCAAAGCTCTGTCTGTTGCCACCTGAGATCTTGCATACAGTTTGTTTCCTCTTCCCAGGATTATTGTTCTTGGGTTGTCTTTTTCCTTTGCTGCACTGAGAACTAACAGTAATTTAAGCTTCAGTGAGAGCAAGTGATTTGCAGCTGTAGTGGCTCCACTACTTTATCGCCAAGAAAGAAATTGTGCTGGCAGTGCAGACTTTGGTTTGCAAATGAACAACTGTGTGTGACGAACACATCAGACCACAGCCTGGCTGTTGAGGGGAGCTAGCACACGGGGCCCCCATGCACTGCCTCCCGACTCCAAGGTGCTGCCATCCTTGCAGACCTTCGCTGCTTGTGATTTATTTGGCTGATGTGCTTTCTTGCTAGGCAGTGGCTTCCCCAGTAGGTTAATGGCTTCCCCTCAAGTGAGCCCAGCCGTAAAGATGTGCTTGGAAATGCAATTGCTTGCTAGCAACTTAGTGTCAAGGACCCATGCGTGCTAGYAGAACACTGCTGAGGTTTTGCCAAACTGTTTGTGACTAGGTCCATTTAACAGTAGGTGATCACCATTTATTGCCCTCGTGCCCACCATCAATCTAGTTTTTATAACTATTTTAATAAGTTCTCCCAGTCCCTTTTTGCTTGTTCCTGACTCCCTAGAAGAGGTTTCTGCCTTTCCAGCTGGGTGAAAGCATTATTTCCTCTGCTTGTTTAGCCCTACCTCCATTGGAGGGATGGGAATCTCTGCTGGAGACCATGAATAGAATACATCTTTTACTGTTATTCATTTTGTTTTCCAGTTTGACTTCAGTTGCACCCTCCCAGACAAAATTAACAGCCTCCACTAGGGACACATTATGGTGGAAAATTAGTTTAAAGAATTTTTTATAGCCCTATTTTCTCATTTCTCATTTACGCGTGATACAGATAACAACTGAGAAAACAAAACTGTATATATATTTTTTAAACACAGTATAAGATTCAAGCTTCTTTATTTTATCCACTATAAAGAATCTAGCAGATGAGATTAATGCTAGCCAGAARAGCAGCAATTCTGGCAACTCTGGTAGCAGCAGAGTAAAAAACTTGCAAGCCCTTCTCAGCTCAGAGGTGACTGAAAATACTTTATTAATCAGATTTACTGGAGGCTGTAGCTTTGTTCATCATCCTGGGGCTTGATTCAGGGCAATGTTTGTGTGGCAGGATCGCCACCACATCGCTGTGTTAGTAAAAGGCAGTTTTGAGTATCCATTGAAAACTAATATCTGTAATGTGGGTAAAATCAAGGAATTGCAGGGAATTCAAAGGAAATATCAACTTCTATCAAGGGTATTACTCAGTATGTTCTTACTAACTTGAGTACAGCTGTTCTCAAAGAATCTGAGTTCAGAGAAGAACAAAATAAAGCTATCTTTAACATTTTCCCTGTTCAGAAGCATTATAAATGCATCTTTTTTATGTTCTCACATTTCTCTAACTATGGCTGTAAAACTAGTTTTGATCTTAAAACTATCCAATTTTCTTGGTGAAGTATTTCCTTTGGATATATATGTTTATTCCATCTTGTTAACTATTTAAGGTATATTTTTTAACAAGCTAGAGATTTAAAAAAATGATTTGAGCGGTGGCAGGATAGCTCTTCATCCTTGACATATTCAGGCATATTCTAAATGTTCATAAACCATAAAACTTAGAAATTGCCAGTGGGCTCTAAGGCATGCACAGCAAGTACAAAGGAGAGCGTATTKTTTGATGAAGTTTGCATTGCCAGGGAGACTTCGTAGCCTCTAGACTGCTCCAGTTCCAAAGAGCTCATCCATACTGGTAAYGACTGGAGCTTGTCACTGTCACATTATGGCCTACAGAAAAGCATTGGGAAAGCTGTGGCTGGGGACAATTGCTATATTTCTTCAAGGCTGATGGAGTTGTGCTAGTTTTTCTGCAAAGAATAGGAATTTTTCTGATAGGAACATAAGTTGTCTCCTTTAGCCTATGTCTAGTACTTTGACAGCGTTGATGATCACCTTGCATGCAAACCTAGCAGCCACAGCAGTCATGAGTAACCATTAGCAGAATTATTCCACGATCAAAGTCCCCAAAATAATGAGATGTGTAGCTGCTGTTGTGATTTGAGACTCCCTAAGCAGAGCARGAAGGGAGATGGAAAGCAAATGTGGTTCCAGCTAGTGGCAGTTTCAGCAGCAACGCCAAAGAGTGAATGGGCACAGACACCAAAGTGCTCCCTTATGTCCTGTAGTAATTGTAGAGGGGAAATACGTATTGAAAGAAGACGTGGCAACACCTGATAAAGGGTCTTTCTTATGCCCATTGCTTCCTGCTCAACAACTGTTCCCAATTGTATTTTTATTCATTGTGTTACATTACTTTCTGCCTTTGTTTCTTAGAGAATAACAACTTGCTTTTGTAGTCTTTGCTCTGAAAACCTCAAGAGGTTCTGTTGTGTCCTCTTTTCTGGGAACCCAAGTCCATCTATTCCAAGCACTTCAACCTTAAGGGTCCCATGAACTTTTCCTGAATTGCTGAACTTCAGTATCACCTTCCTCTTATAGTCATACTTACAGTCAAACATGTCTTAATTCCTCCTTATGAAATATAAGAAACTCTTCTTGCTCTGTTCTTGAAATGTTCAGTGTTCTGTAACATATTTTAAGGGTTCAGGATAACTGGTGCATAGCATACAGCTTCTCATAATTCCCTCTGCATTTACATGTAGAGTAGAAACCCATCTATTCTTTGTGTAACTGAAGCAAGAGATTAATCATGAGTACGTCAAACTCAACATCGGGTCAATATCAAACCTTTCCAGGAAGACACTTTTGCTTTAGATATTTCAAACAAGTTCAAAAAAAAAAAAAAAAAAAGACCAATCTTTTTGGTATTTATGGCTACTGGAGTGAGTAGAACACATCATATTCCTTTTTATCTCAACTACATGTCTGGCAAATACTTTTGGTAGCTAATTGCAAGTATAGTAAAATCTTAAATCACTTTGTCGAATCATATAAAATTGTGTCTATAGTAATGACATCTACAAGGGAAAGATTTACATGCAGGATATTTCTTCTACCTAGAATATTAAATAAAACTCATTTCCAGATGGAAAATATTTTTGTCATAAAAGTTACAATCCATACAAACTGTTAGAAGATTGTTTACTGCGTGTGTGTTCATAGAATAATACTGTCGTGCATAGAAAATAATAAAAAGGAAAAAGATAAAACCCAGGTGGGTGCAGCACTTGGCCAGCAGTATAACAAAGAGTTGCCAAGAGCTGACTTCTTATTTTCAATATTCATTATTCTGGATTGTTTCAATTTTAAAGGACCTCAGAAGACTAACTGTACTGCATCAGACCAAAAATCTTCCTACTCCTTCTTCCTRTTTCTGATGTGATCAGCAGCGGATGATTAAGTAAAGAATATTCCAAGAAGTATAGAGTGATATTTCCTGCAGTTTGTTCTCCTCACTTTCAGTAACCTGCATTTTAGGGATTTCTTGAACCAAATGTAATTGGAGCCTCATGTTTAACTTTATTGATGCTTCCTCTCTGAGAYTGCCCGGTCACAACCTGTGAATGAGTTCCACACTTTGTGTGTTTTGTGAAGAAATGCTTCTTTTTGCTTGTCTTAACACGCTACCTGATAACTTTCTTTAGTAAGTGTTAGTTTTTGTGTTTACAGAAGTAGGGAATAATTACCCCCTATTCACCTTCTTTTTGCTGTTCGTGACTTCATACATCATTGTCTGATCYCTTCACTATTGTCTCTCTTCCAAACTAAAAAGTTTCAGCCCATTTAATCTATCCTTCTTCTGAGGCCATTCCCTACTGGGGAACCCATCTGGTTTCCCTTATCTGAGCTTCTCCAGCCCTGTTACACACCTTTCAGGTGGCAGGATGGTAGGAACAACATTCAAGACATTAGATGAACAGCTGATTTTCGCAGTGACACAATGACTTCACGTATTTTCTTCTGTCTGCCTTTTAAAATAGTTCCTGATGACCACTGCTGAGTAGCAAGTTGACTTTTTCAGTAACYTAGGCACAGCATCTCCAGGACGATTCCCTGCCTAGTCTGGGTAGCTCTTTCTATGTTTCTCTGTGTTCATTTGCAGAGTCGTATATGAAAACACATAGAAAGGAAGAGAACAYGTCTGATAAAGCTGCTTTTTCCCATGCATTTCTTTGCATTTTCGTCATTTGAACTGTCATATATCTTTTTAGCATTTGGTCTGTAGCACGAAGTGACAGACCTTCTGTAGCACGTGGCTGGTCTCTGCAGAAAGGATGGGTTTAACTGTCAACTACACTGTGAGGAGCAGAAGATAAGTTACAGAGAGGAAATCTAAGCTGAGGCAGGAAGAAAAGTTCAGGCTCAACAGACATACACAAAGCATCAGGCAGAGAGGCAGAGACTCAATACCTCTGAGAAAATGTTGAARGCAAAAACAGTTAACATTTGTTACTATCTAGGGAGGACAAGGCCTGTGTAATTCAAAATTGAAAATGATAGCTGGCAATTAAAGTTAAGAAGTTAAGAGGCAATTCTTAAGCAAAGACTGAGAGGAAGCTAGAATGTGTAGAAGAGCACATAGTTCAGGATGGTGCATTTCACAGGGATAGTGTACAAACATATTGTATGMTCAGACAAAGGAAAGGACAGAAATAGATAATACTCAAGCAAGCAATGRCAAAGTGCATAGCAAGTAAAATCTCTTTTCAGAAAAAAAAAAGATAGAGGAACTGGAATATCTGGTGTAAGCCTGGCATCTTGAACAACTGAATATCTCAGATATTTGGTAACAGGAACATAATCAGAACAGATTYCAGGGAATAAAACAATAATTTAAGTAGCAGCTGGAGCCAAGCAGGGC
The DNA here is from genome assembly GCF_003343005.1 of Rhea americana. Classification (NCBI taxonomy): domain Eukaryota; kingdom Metazoa; phylum Chordata; class Aves; order Rheiformes; family Rheidae; genus Rhea; species Rhea americana. The sequence goes on from NW_028185373.1 coordinate 1,976,721, forward strand.
AAATATCCTAGCTATATGAACAACTATTACAGAATCCCATCCCTCTAAACTGCARTTATTTGCCAATATAGAAAGAGCACAGTCATAGATCTATAGTGCTGAGCATCCCACTAAGGTTGGACAACGACCATAACATGCTAAGGGAGACCAAGAAGCTGCATGATCAGAAATCCCAATAATAATAGCAGATTTCAYGTGCTCTAAACAGATTAGATATCTTTCATGACAGGGCATGTTGCAGATGATTGCTTTTTCCATTCATTGGTCAGAAAATCCACAAAGGAAAAACATTTCTCAATTTATTTTTGAGCCGAACACATGGCTTGTTCCTGTTCAGGATGCAACCATTGAAGTTCCCCTTGGCAAAAAGGACCGTAAGGTATTCAAATTTAACATTCCTGTAGGACTGAAAAGTCAAAATCAAAATCCACAAAAATAATATTAGMTTTAAGAAGTGGGTCTATAATTAAGTGAAGAATTGTATGGTGAGAAACACCTAAGAGGGTAAATGTTTGCAKGTAACCCATAGCTGCTTTGGGATTCCACCATATTATAGGCTCAGAATAAATCTTTAAAGAGATTATCAGAAGGCCAAAAAATTCCTAAATCCAGAATGTTTCAGTACAGTGAAAGAGTTAAAAAACCCTATTTTTGGAAGTGAGAGTTGCACCTATATTAGAAATATAGGTAAATTAATCCTTGGCGTCAAAAATTATGCATTCTAGAGAAGCTTTCAGAGATTTCCAYACAGTAGCCTTTTTTAGTGGGTCTAGGTATGAGAAGTCTCAAGCCYGCCAGTGGTTCAGCTATGAGAGAAGACTGCTAAAGGGTTTCAGATATGCAGCTGCTAACCTGCTAACTGTGACAGGTAGCCCACTCTCTAAAGTAGCCCTCATGCCAGTGGCCAAGAGAGCAATAAATGTAATGACAAATTTTGGAAACAAAATCCTGGGCAGGAGAAATTCAGGAACTACAAGCAAATAACTCCAATTTCCATATTGGTAAATTAGCCAGAACAACAAKAAAATCCAAATTAGTATACTCATAAATACATAGATAACCTAATGGGGATGTATCGATATGACTTCTCCGGAGGAAAGAAATGCATTATGAATATATTATGTTCTTTTCAAAGTAGCAGCGAGATTAATACCTCATTAGTAAAAGATAAATTTCTATCTTTTTTTTTTAAATTGACTTACAGAGATGCTGAATATATATACATCTCATTGCTTTAATTTTGAGTTGTTTCTAAAACAGCTTAGCATTTTAGAACTGCCCCAGAGCACTTCAAGCTGTAACAAAAACCTGACATATCTCAAGCCAACGTATGTCTTCTCTGAAAAACTGGGTTTGAGTATCTCAGTGCAGCCTACGTTTTCTAAAACGCAGCCCTGAAGTGATGTTAATGTCTATTGGGAAAGCAAATGATAAAAAATACATTTCAATAATTTCAAAATTTGAAGATTTTATAGTGATAAATTCTGAAATCATCACTAACTTTCACATCACAGTTTTTCTTACCAGCTACATTATATAATTGTTCCCTCATAGTATTCTATACTGTTGACGTTGATTATGTTTTCTTTGTATGCTTGGAGATATCATCTGGCTGTTGTTTAGACCAGAGCTTTGAAAACTTCCTATCCTTGGTGAGCATTCCTGAATTTGTTTTCATTTTCCCTAGAAGACTACAGACTGTTATTCATTGTTTTAATTTGCATTTGCTGTAATTCCAAATCAAATCTAACTAGACTGTTTCATCAAGGAAAAACAAGAACACTACTCAAAAAGTAAAAGGAATAATGATAAAAGCAACAAATCATTTCGTAAGGGGTTTTAAATGTTTATTCCAACGTATGCTGATTATGCCTAAGAGCAAGCAAAATGTAAATTAAATTAGTACTTAAGTTTATCATTAGGAAACAACCTTCTTCTTCTTCTTCTTCTTCTTCTTTTTTTTTTTTTTTTTAAAGGAGAAAACCCCTTCAATTAAGCCCAATATGGGTTAGGCCCACCCGTTACATAAGCCACTAATCCACATCAAAAGCCTTTTTGGTAACATATGGGCCATAATAATTTCCGGGGCTCTTTGCTTCTTAAACGTAACAAGCTGTTAACTGATGGGGACTTATATTTGCATTTGTAGTTACTAAAGAGATCAAAACTGGAATTTCCCCATAAGGGTCATTAAAGCCTATTACAAAAAAAACTGAGAGTCATGGTTGAGGATATTAGCAAAGAGTAGTGTTAATGTGTCTGGAATAAGAAATTCAAATCACAATCCCTGACCGAAATGCAAAGGCAAAGGTATAGGTTGTAAGCAGGATATTTTTAGGGGCTCTTGTAAGATACACATGAGACTACTAGCATTAACATCTGCCTAAGATGTTCAACGGTGACAGGGAAATGGTGGTTGCACTTTCTTCTTTCTATTTTTAAAATAAGAATGCATTACATGAAAATAATTTTGTAGTATCTAATAACAAGTTTAGATTTATTTTCTTTAAACTACAAACTTTGTATTACAAACAATACTTGACAATGGAGTATCCAATTATTTTCTTGCTTTTCATGCATACAGCATATAATGAATTTACATAAGTGTAGAAAAACAGAGCAATATTCATTCTTATTGCAATCCCACTAATTATGAATGTACGTTTTCATTTCTATCTGTTCTCTTATTCAGACCACCCAGTCTCCTATAATTCTTTTGTACCTCTCAAAYCATCCTCTGTGGCCATGCTGTCCCTTAAAAGCAGGTCTCATTAAGAAATAGTTAACCTTGGAGGCCAGGTGAATGAAGTAACCGCTATTCCTCACAAATGCCTAGGATTTGTTTTAAATTGCAAGATATTTGCAAGTACGGCTTGAGCAAGTCACTTTTCTCYCAAACTGTTGAGGGCATTGCATGGACGTCACTGAAACGTAAAATATGTCTCTGTAGGAAAGACAGTSCGCGATTGCCTCTTTGCTCTGCATGGTATAACACTGGCCTGAAAATACAGAGCTGGAGCTTTAAACTTAAATGTTAAGCTCTGCAGAGAAGGGGATGGTCTTTTTATTTGCCTACAAAGGGCCATGCACACCTACAGTGCGGCAYGAACCAGAATAATAGCCAGGCTTTAAAAAAGTACATATAGGACAAAAACCGGCATTAACTAAACTCTAATAGCTAACACATTGATTGCAGTCCAGACAAAAAAAAGTACAAATTATCCACCATAGTGAAGATGGGGAGAGGAAGCGGATTTTTGCCCCTTCTTGATATTTACCTCATTTAAAGGTAAATCAAATGTTTAAAAGTCAATTTTTGTATTGAAAATATTCCTCATTTTTACAACAGATTCTAATTATGTTTACTTTTATTGAGACTAACTGCAAAACACAAGAAGGAACTCTGTGGCAGTGACTCTCTGCACGCAAAGAGATATCGAATAGGATTGGTCTGCGTGTGCTTGTGCTGTGGAGAGGTGCTGCATTCACTGCTCTGCCCCATGTGCAGGTGATGTTCACACCCCGCAATGAGCTACCAGCTTCCTCAGCATCAGCATGAGCCAGGAGCTTCTGCTTCTACTTTCCAAAGTGCGAACAAACCCTGACCCCAGCTGATTTCTAATTCTGGCTTGGAGGTCTTCTTTATTTGCCAGACAGGACACCAAAAGCAAGGGGTTTTTGCTTTTCAGCTCACCTCTAATTTGAAGCACACAATATTCCCCTTGCTTCCTTTTGTCACCTTAAGACTCCCCTATGGTAACCGCAGTGTGGTCTTAATAAATGTTGGTAGCGTATGGTATGGAAGTTCAGAAAGAAAAAAGGTTGTGTGCAGTCAGGAAGCACATCCTCTTCAAAACTCCGCGTGATGCATCCAGGTGGTRTCTGTAACACTTGTGAGCTAGGAATTTACCCACTGCTTCTATCCTGCCTTCCAGGGCAGCACCGGTTCCTGAAGAAGGAGAATCAGACATTAAAGGCTCTTCTCTGAGTCATTTCCTGGAGCAGGCAGCATCCTTCTCCCGTCAGAAAGCAAGAAGATGGATGCCCAGATTGAACTCCTTCCCGCAGAATTCATGGATAGGATTTCCATGGTCCGCTCGCAGATTCTATCATCTRTATGGGCCAAGGCACATTTTATGCAAAAGATTAGTGATTTGAGGGAGGGAGGAAAAGCTGCTTGGCCTGCAGAAACTAAAATCAATAGTGATGAAACCCACAGTTTTAACATATAGGACTCAAAGTGCAGCAATTAAACTTTACAGTTCCACAAAATGGGCCCTATCCATTAAATGCATGACCTTGATTTCTAAGGGTAAGATTACCTTAATGCAACAGTCCACCAGAACTGAGTGGAACGAATGCACTGCTGATGCAAGAGGAAACGGTGGCTACTCATGAAAGGAAAGATAAAGGGTATGAGGCTCATGTGGAAATATAGAGGGAGAATTTTCTCTCCACATTTTACACAAAAAGAAGAAAAGTCAGCCTTATAGAGGGAAATCGAACAGAAATAATTACTTTATTCTGAAGAAAATTAATCAAAATCAAGTTCTTCAGGAGACTCATTCACCCAGGAGACGGCAATCCCAAACAGCCAKTTCCTACTATTTTAGAAGTATTCTCTATTCCCCACAGACCCGGGCAGGGCAGTTCCTAGGCTCGTGTTGCTCTCGGTCCAGGTCAGGATCTAGCTGTGTGTGAGGCTTTGGAGCACGGACTAATCATTGAAGGATATAGAYGGGTTGAGAACCTTAATTCATTTATGTAATAATTACCGACCAGGGCTCATCCAAGCAGATGTGCTAGCACTGTTTAGGGAATATCGCTGCTCCCAAAGGTATGTGTCTTAACAAACTAACACTCGCCGGGGCTTTGAAGAGAGCTCTTCCACAAGCGTGGCATCATAGTTTCTTGGTGCTGGCACATGCCTAATCTCAAGAAAATCTCAAGAAAAGTGAGGAGAAATTTTGCCAGTATCTGCCACATTTTCATCGTGACTTCAGCTCCCAGCTCTGGAGGCTGTGGCTCTTTTTTGTTATATGAAGATGCTRCCAGACATAAAGTTAAATTGCACAGGTTCACCTTGTGAGGGAGCTCACAGAGGCRCTGCTCAAAATGCAACCAGAAACCGGGCTGGATTTTCTAGTGCTTCACCTCACTTCCAGCGGGAGCGATACCATGCTGGCCACAGTTACCCCTCTCTCTGCAATGTACCTTTCCAAATCTGCTTGCCTGCAGCTACTAATGCGTTATCTTGGCGTACATACCCCCTGCTCTAATTGCTTTGGACTGAATGAATAAAATAAGAGGTTGTAAGTGCCTCTGATAAACTAGGAGCTACCCATATGGATCAGGGCCTTTTCTCTCTTACGGGCTTAAACTATTGCATTGGTTTGTGATCCTGCCTTAAAAATATGTATCTATTAAACTGAACTGACTTCATTCGCTATAGATTCCTGCATAATTCAAAGCCTGACTGGCCTATTAAGCAGAAGAATTCTATTTCTTCCAAAAAGCTATTTAAAGATTATATATTGATACCATCTAGGTATATTGATGATATCTTTCCCATTTGAAAGACTGCATCAGCAGATAACTAACAAAACTTAATTACAYATCCCCAAATTATTCAGTTCAACTTTATCCATTCATGAAGCCCAGCAGACATAACCGATTTTATGAGACACATAACACATCACCRGACAGACCTGGAAGAAGTCAACAAAACTAATTCTATTCCAAGTCTGTTTGGATTTTGGTCAAAGTCAAAATCCAGGGCACAACTGCCATTTCAATACATCAAAAGGATGTTACTGAAAAGAAAGCAAGTAATTATGACATGCAGATAAAATACATTTTAATGCATGCAAATCTACTGAAGTTCAATTTTAATGTATGACACTAACTGAAACAAATTGTAGTAATATCTGACTGTAACACTACTCTCTTCTGCCCTCTCCTCCTGTCTACTACTCTTTCCTCCTCTCATGCACTTAAAATTAAGATAATCATAATGAGTAAAATACACTAAATCATTACAATAACATGGCTCAGCAGGAATAAGATATTTCATTGATTTTCTGCATGCATTGTAAGAATCATTGTGTTCAAGAATTCAGAAGAGCAGAAAACTGAAGGACATATAATGAGGATTTTCTGTACTTCAGTCACTTACTGCATTTGCATCCTCAGAATAAAATTAAATGACTCCTCTCAATGTGATTTTTCCACTTTTATTTTTCAGCATAGCATTTAACATGTGCCAGTCTGCATAAAAATACCTGGTTTCTTTCTCATTGCTAAAAATGTTGAAGTCGTAACAGTGAGGCTACTAACAATTCACACTTTTTTTCAAGAGAAATGTTGTTTGTCCCATTATACTTGAAAAGATTACGTTGTTTTTGAAACTTTTTTTAGGAGTAGGCTTTGAAAAGGCTCTTGTTATAAATCATGTATTTTGAGAATACAAAGATATGGTATGACTGTGTGAGTGCTGAGGTCAGAGGTATTCACCTCCCCAAAGTAAAAAAGACCTTACAATATTTAAGAGATGTCACAGCCATGATGACCTCTAGTTTAGCATGAGAGAAGGGAGTTAAATTACTAACTCAAATTCTGGAAATTTAATTTCAGATTTTGGCTTTGCTATTTGGTTCCTTCCAATTTAATGCTAAGTATATATACTTAAGCCCTATATGCTTTATTTTCTGCTATATAAAACTAAAATAATCATATTTCCTACCATGATACGTCTCTTGTGTTCTGCTATGAAAGCTCTTTTGAATAGGTACTGTCTCTTATTATATATATATTTGTGTTGTGCTTAAGCAAGGGGATCTGAACTTGCATGACGCAGGCTAGTAATAATAAAATAACACTTTCTATCAATGGTTCTCTGTGGAGGGTGCTCCTGGCAATAAGATCTGAGGACTTAGTCAATTCATCCTAATTCATGTCATCCTGCAAGGTTTTAGCATAACAACTTGCAGCGACTGACTTAAAAAAACATGTTCAGAGGTATTGCACTGCGTGTAGAGTATTTTGAACACTGACTCCCACAAGGACAGATGAACATCATGTACATACACTGGGAAAAATATGTACCTTTAATTTGCAGCTCTGACCCTTTCATGTAAAACAGCCTAAGGCTGGTGAAGGTCTAGAGGACCTGGAGTGCATGGCTATGCACTGCGCAGCTGCTATTTCTTCTGAATGTCATTTTGATGATGGGTTGAAATAAAATCAATGACTTTTAGCTTAAATCAGCAGGCATACTTTGTGGCTGTTTGTGTTGATTAACTTTAGGTGTCTGATTATTAAACTGAACTACTCAGCTCCTTCTGCAGTGGGAAAGGGACATCTCAGAGCACCAAAAACAGGCTCCTGCTCTAACCATCTCTCAGAAAAATACGCATTTGTTGACTAAATATAGAAGTCACCTACTTCTTAGCTTAAATGTTTTAACGTCAATGCCACAAGTCACTCAGTGTGAATGCCACTCTCCTGCTCCAGCTCCATATTACTTTCTTTCTTTCTTTTATATCAGTCCAAAAATTCTTCTCAGCCAAAAATATTCCTCACAATGGGTAAGTTAACCTTAAATCAATCAATATGATTATTCTAGTAAATATTCACAATATTTACAGGAATTTTGTAATGAAAGAGCAAAATCAAATTTTTGGATGCACCACAGCCTTTTTGTGCTGAACACGCAGCATTAAATGTCAGGACTTCACTGCACAGCCGAAGTCTGGAAGTTCACCTCCACTATCACCCCAGAATCTAAGATATAGTTTCCTCACCATGTCTTTCTCAGTGGCAACAGTGTATAGAAACAGCAACTTGCCCTTACAGGGGCATCCTCAGCACTTTGGGAGTCCCTTGATGCTGCACTGGCAGTCGCCTAAATCATGAGGTGTCAGGGAAGGGGCTTCCAGAGGAGTACATGGCAATGTAACTCTTCTTCCATGCCTGCTCAGCTAAAGTCAAGATTCATGGATATCTGACTTATCAATTTGCATTGCTACTGCTACCGCAGCTGCTGCTCGTCATGACTTGCTTTTTCAGTAGGAACATCCTGACACTGTTATTGCTGTTGAGTATTACCTGGCTGCAGAGATGCTCTTCTGGATTTCAGCAAGGCTGTTTTTGTGAGTAAAATGCTTTGTAGTGTAGGCACAGCTGTTGACATTTGGCCCTCTAGTATTCCTACGTTTTACCTTTTTTTAAGATTATTATTAACTTCACTAAATGTCAAGATAGATTCAGTTCCCTTTTGGAAGTGTTTTTCAGAAGGGCCTGACATTATTTAGACATAATTCACTATTGTAAATGGCCATTCACCTTCCAATAAAGAGAAGAGCACAGAATGAATTGCAGAATATAATATTTTTCTCAGTTTTTATGACTAATGACAAAGTTTCTTCATTGTCTTGATTTCCTSTGATGCCTGATGCCACATCTGTTTGTTTACTTACTCCTAAATCGACATCTTGAACCTTTTCCCCCTGCAATAGGAATTTTACATGTATCACTTCTCATCTCTATTATTTCTATGGKACATAGATAGTGACCATTTTTTGAGGAATAAAATGTTTCTTTTGACATTCTAGATGAAAGTAACACATTCTGTTTTGTTCTACAGGTATTTTGGATAAGGGCAAAGTACTGTTATATTCACAAAGACAGAGTTCACTGGTGGTTTACAAGTACCTTTTATATCTGTGAAGACAGCTACTCTATTGCAATAACATCCAGATTCAAAGGGGACAATCTTGCTGCCATAAGCAACACTTATTTTATTTTTATCTAGGTAGAAAGCTTCACTTTTTTATGTAGCTTGGGATTAACACAGGTGTATTTATTCAAAAAGCCACAATCTATTTTCATTGACAGGTTATTCAGATAAAAAAAAGAACTGTCCTATAGTATTTCCACTGGAAAAGGGAAAGGGCTAGTTTGTGGGACAAGATACCACTTTAAACCACTTTAAACTTCCCTAGTGAATGAATGGATCACAAGAGAGAAGAATGGGGTTTATAAGTGCATTGAAGTAGGAGCTTCTAAGTCTTGTGCCAATAAAAGTAGCTCTCAGGACGCTATGTCTGGTGTGAATATAATGGCTTTGACATGAACACTAAAACTCTGGGCATGCTTAGCTTTCTTGCATTAAAAAGTCATGCTGTAAATAATGTTTGACTAGTCATAAGGCCACGTCAAAAACAGTATCAGCCTGGGGGTAAATATGAAAACATTGTGTGGGTGGTGCTTGAAAAAAAATGATAGCAAAGAATACGAATTCTGGGTACACATGCTACTGCTCYGTTCTACATAATTCTTACCAAACTGTGAAACTGGGATTAAATTAGGACATCAGAACATTCAGAATTTAAGAAAGGAGATTAAACAGTAATATTTCTGTTAATAAAATGACATACTCTTAGTAGACCTATTCCGAGCAACCAACTCTAGAATCATAGAATGGTAAGGTTGGAAGGRTCCTCTGGAGGATCATCTAGTCCAACCCTCAATGTAGACCATACGGGGATTGAACCCAYGATTTTGGCATTATCAGCACCACACCCTAACCAACCGAACTAAACCTTYTCCCTAAATAATTGCACACACTGCAGCAGCATGACTATGAATATGAATCGGGGTAGGTTCCCCATTATGAAGGACAGGGAATGACAAGGTCTATTAACATATTTACTTGAGCTTAGTATTCACCCAGGCTCCCACATAGGTAGGCACTGGTGTCTTTGCACAGCTACATAAGTTTACTACAGCCATTACCTAGCAGCATGATTTTGAATGGCTGCTGCCTGTGAGCGATGAAYGGTAGAGAATAGGAATCTAGTGAACTCAGAAAACTGGCTTATTAGCTGAGTGATGGGCAGGTACTTAATGCAATGGCATCCCACGCGCTTCTCTGTCAGAGTCCATRTGCTGAGCAAATGGGATAGAAGAAGAGGGAGTTTCACACTTTCCTCAGGAAGGACTGTGGCTGTACAACACGGAGTGACCTGGGAAAGTGAGGATAAGATTTAAAATGGCATAACATCAAATTTAATTCACCTCTTGGATACACTGTGCTTTGTCTTATATATGATATAGGAAGAGGAAACAACTTCCTGAATAGACTGACAAGATCCCCAATCCTTACACAGTTACATGAGTCAGAGAAACGTGCAAATTGTTCCACTGAAATCTGTTGTCCTCACCACCTACAACAAATGAAGAGATTCTGAGATTTGCTATAAGTATGCTGCATGTATTTCGGGAAAAAAAATCAAAAGACTGGAGACCCTTGAAACATAGAACTTCTTCTTTGTCACATCCTCAGTGAAGAGAAAGCCTGTTAATTTAGATGAACCTCTGATGTACTTGTAGGGGGAGGGGGATGAAAGAGGTATTTCCCATGTTTTTTTCCAAAACTAAAGTATTAAAAAGACATTTTAAAGTTATGTACAATATTTCAACAGTCTAGTCCTCCAAGGCTCTGAGATGTTCTTCACATCCCAATTTTTTCTAGAAAACATCACAACCCTGCAAACTCTCCTTGACCTGCTTGTGTAGCTGTACTGTGGTATGCAAAACATATATAGGAGTAGCACGTATCTACAGAGTACAGCAAACACTAGGCTTCACGGTGGATTAAATCTCTACAACTCCACAGAACCTGGCACAACTACACTGAGAAGTCCCTGGGCCACAGATAGYAAGAGCCAGGGTGACATCAGGGGACATGTTCCTCTCTTATGCCACTTTTTGCTTTCCTGCCCTGCAGATCTGCTGCTGGTCTCAGTGAGAGACCGGATCCTGGGCTGCAGTCCCAGCCCTGGCAGCTGTTTTCATAATCATTTCTTTAGTTTGCACTTCAGAAATACATAAAATTCATCTAAATTCACACTCAAAGTCTCTGAATTTGTGTTCAAACGCCTCTGTGACAGGTAACTGCTCTTCCTTGTATTTCTCAGCTTCAGTTCACAGCTAGAGGAAGATTCCTAAAAGAGATTTCTAGAAGTCAAATTTTATACAGGACACTCGGCCTGTAAAGACAGGAATAGGCATCACTCCAGTTTTGTTCTTTTAATAGAAACACTTCCAATGATGGCTTTTTTTCCTAAAGAATCAAGAGTAATAACCAACCAATATCAATCAATGTTAATACCTAAGAAAAGAACAGAAAACAAATCATTTATGAGATGAACGCAAAAGTCACACTTTTTATGTTGAAGGAAGTACAAAACTGATCAATTTTATATTCTATTTTGCTGTTGCACAGAGAAAATTTTTAAAATGTCTAAAAGATTTTGGAGCACAAAGCTCTTGTCCCGTTACTAATCTGGCTTCCGACAAGGATGCTGCTCTGTTTTGAACATGAAACTAACATCACTGAATTTATTTCAAACTTTTACTAGTCATGCAATTAAAAATATATGTTTTTGAAGGTCAAGAGGAATATTAATGGAATTAAGGTGATATGTTCTTTATTTTCAGTTGATTATATTGACTAACATTTCTCTGAAGACCACGTCTTCTCTGCTTTACTTATGTCTTGGAAACACTGGAGAACTTGCAAATGCTTTCTTGGGGAGGAAATTACTCCAGGACTGAGASATTGCCAATAGTCTCAGGCACCAGACATGTCCTTTACTTTGGTTCTTAGGATGGCCACAAGCGAAGGGGCTGGCCTTCTTCCAGCAGTCTGACACAACCCACCCAAAGCAGCCTTTATTGGCTTTATTGGCCAAGAAATAAATKCCAAGTGATCTTCACAAATGGGCACCTGGAGACGTGTTAGCTAATATATCTTAACCATGTTATTCCCTTTTTTGGGTGGATGTTTTTAATCAATTTTTTCATAAAATACGTAAACATGAAATAGTCCAGCAAGGTTATCAGAAAATTARTAAAGCTAATAAAAAGCCCTACTTTGGAGCTAATGCAATCTTAAGTAATATCAGGGGATATGTGRGTGCTAATCAACAAATCTGAAAACGAAATCAGCTCTACCGAAAAAAAATGAAATCAACTTCAGGAAACACCAGCTGAGGATCCTGATCGTAAAAATRTCAATAAGGGAATAAGGAAAGATTTTTGGCCTCTGATTGCTTTTTGTATTATATATAATCTGAGGAAGAATGTGATTTTTAAAATCCAGTGTCACTAGCTTAATCCCAAATACAGGAAGGCAAATACTTCATTGATACTGGTGTAAGAGGTATTTATCTCTGGTTGTTTTATTGCTCCATGGATATGTCAGCTAAACTTTAGTGTTATATTATGGAGTCTGAAAATAATGTCTTCAATKTCTTGTTGCAATAATGTCTGCAACATGGGAATAACAGTAGTTCAGTATTTTTAATGGCACTCCTCCAGCAAGAYAGGTAGGATTTTCTGGTGCTGGGATTTTATTGCAGTTTAAGACAAGAAACTGGTTGATTTCAAGTCATTACATCTGGATTTCAGGTTGTTTGGGTTTGTAACACTAATGCCTTAAATSAAATGGGAAAGCTCCATAGGTTTGTAGGGTTTAATATTCACTCGCTGTCATTAACATAGCTCTAGGTACACTCCATTTTAAAAGGTAGTAGGGTTGTAGCTTGAAATGAGCTGTGCCTCATTGGCATTCAGTGGCCTAAGGTCCATGAAGGACGTACAAAATTACACTGCATTAACCTGACAAAAGTTCTATAGACAATTTTTAATACTGTATGGATATGGATAATCAGAGAGACTTGCAAATATATCCACTTACAGACATGGAACAATAAACATTTCTCCGATATTTTCTTCAATATTTTGTTTATAGTGGTGAAATACATTCCCATTCTTCTTTCCTCTGTATTCAAATAGCTAGATCCAGAATTAACTGAAAAAAAATCCATTAATCATGGTGAGAAAATCAGCATATTCACAACAGTGTTTAGGTTACATAAATAAGGAAAAATCAGGAATTAGTATGGTGGAGGAAGTCTTAAGTAATCCAAAAGAGTAAAAATAACTGTACTGATTAATTTCTCAGCTTGTGAAGGCATTTTATCCTTTCTTAAAAAACATTGCACTAAGTATCTTGGTATCACAGCTATAAAGGTTGCCCTATATCAATCAGATTATTTCAGTTACCTCTACTTCAAGCTAATTAAGAGCCACAACAAGTCAGAAGAGATCTAGAAATGCTGGCAGTAGATTTCTCAATGACAACAGTGTTGTCTCAGATACGATCATCTTCTCCTGACCTTGGTTTTGATTTACATAGCTAGCTCTCAGTGTCGTGGCTAGAGAGGAAAAAAAATATGCTAAGAGCCAATTTGAGTCTCGTTATACATAGCAGTTTTTCCAAAGAGGCATTTTAGCAACTGGTGATGCCAGCCCTAATTTTCTGACACAACACAGAGAAATGAAGGATTTTGGCTGAGATATCTTATCCTCTTCTGTTTCCTACCGAAGAGGCAGTAAAGTGTTTCTACTGGGTCAAATAATGGGGTAGTCATCAGCTAGTTGCAGAGAGCATTCATGCAGCAACACAATAGAGTGGACAGAATGTGAATTAGTCAGGATAAAATAAAAGTCCAGACGGGGATGGAGAATATGTGGACTGCTTTCAACACACATTATAAAGYCAATACCAAGGTCTTCAGTATCATTAGCCATATGAGAAGTAAAAAACAAAATATGCAAGAAATTGGTTTATAAATGTAATAGAGCTGTTTAATTTGAATATGGCAGAGAAGAGTCACTTAAAAAATGTATTCAAGTTACTTACAGAAATGCAATTTGTGTTACCTTAGGGTTATTAAAGCAACCATAAAAGAACATCATATTAACGCATAGGTTTGAGGATAATAAAATTTCCTTGTACACAGGAACTTCAGRCTAATTCTCAAAGAACATTCGTCCTTAACTTGGCTGCATTTAATGCGAGAATTGTTTTCATGTATAATTCCTTTAGTAATTATAGGAAATGTATTACATTAGAGGCTTGTTTCAAACATCAGAATATTAAAAGACTTGATCCAGTCCCCAAAGTCAATAGAAGGAGCTGGTGTCCCAGGAGCTGAACATGGCTGGATATGAACTGTTCAATCTCCATCCCAGCAAGACCAAAGCGGTGTTAGTTGCAAGGGGTGAAAAGCCAGCTGCAGGCACTGACTGTTCAGCTTATCACTAACATTAGGGTAAATATCTGCACTGTGAAATTTACTGACATTTAAAGACAGTTTATGTACCTCGTTTCCAGACACACGGATACTAGGTTTTAGACRCATTACTCTGCACTAGCTTTTGCATCCTACCAAGAAGTTGGTCAGAGCAGAGCACTGTTAGCGATGATGGACATTAGATGGGCACAGTGGTGTCTTAGCGTAGTGTAGCCTCAGCGACAGATGCATTCCCATGCACCTTGCCTGGAGATGTGTCCTCCTTGTRGAGATCTGCACCTTCTGGGCACGCTGTGGGTCAAGAGGGGGAAGCTGTGAGCAATGCTGGCTTACACGCACTAATGGCAGTTTGCAATGCAAYGGAGCAGTCACTGCAGCCATGTGATCTTTGTGTTCCTCACACTTTGCTGGCTTCTGAACCCCTTCTGTTGCCTGTTGAAAGCCACAAGCAGGTCAAGACTTTGTCACAAATGATGCTGTGTCTTCACTCACAACCTGCCGTGGTAGCCGTGATCCCCGGGCCCTGCCAGCAAGAGTTGGCAAAAGGTAAGGTGCAGCATGGGCCTGGAAGGCATAACACATCCCTTTGGATGTGATACTTGAACAACCTTAGGTTAGGCTTGCTACTCACCTTGTTTCTAATTGTTACGCATATTTTAATCTTGTTGCTTGCTCCCTGATTTATTGCTCTTGCTGCTTTTGTCTCGGGTGGCTGGATGAAGCCAATATTGTACTTCCATGCACATATAAGTGTAAATGTATACAGGTACCTCCTATGCTGAACATGGAAGAGTCAAAAAACCAAAGTTCCTGCAAGCCTACCCACAACCCAGTGATGCTACAGCGCTGCTGTCTATAGCCAGTATGTCAGAGTGGRTATCTGGCCTTGCTGAAAACCCAGCAAGAGTGGGGGTTATTTGTCAATAACAATACAGCTGTCAGTAGTTATTGCATATGAAGAGCCTGGCTGGGTCCTTGTATTTCACCACAGACTAGTGGCTGTGGAAAGCACAATGAGGAATCTCTAATGAAAGCCCCATTTTCACAGCCCAAGTAAAGAAACCTTCCTTTCCTTCCCTGCTGTATGCCATCTCTCTGCTCTCAATTCAGAGATTTTTTGGTCCTTGAGTTGCAATCAAAAGAGCATGCTGTTTCTGAAATATGTGAATGCTAAATGTTTTTGTTTGCTTACTGGTGCCTCCACACCAGCTCCACTTGCCTATTTCCCACATCTTTCCTTCTAGGACTCCCATTTTCCCCTTCCCTCCTTCCTTCTCAACAGACTTCCTTCTGCTTCTTTCCTTCTTTTGACACTTATATCCTAGCTTATTCCCCTAGTATTCTCTTTAGTTTTTATGCCGATAATAAAAWTTAAACATAATCAACACGAAGAAAAAAAACCCAGAAAGTTGCTTCTCCATGTTTGTCTTGACCATGGCCTGCTTTGCCACTCATCTGTCTGCTTTTTCAAAGACAAGATCTCCACAGAAGGAGAAGGATCTCCCTGTGGACAGTGATTGAAATGGGCAAGAAAAAGAAGCAATCCAGTATTYAACCCATTTTTTTCACACATACAGAGAGGAGATGAAAGTCTGCTAATGCCTCGATGTGGAGGTCTGAAAAGTAGGGCTATGGCACAGTGATATATTCCACTTCATTTTCAGCACTGTCTGCATCAGATCGTGCAGCTCCTATCAGGGCTGGGAGTGCTGTACATTGCCACAAAAAGAAACAATAAATATAGATAAATAAAACCCAGTAGCTTAGATATTTGCCCAGTTAAAATCCCATACATTGTTTTGACAGATAGCACGTTATATTTTATTATTAGTGGATATATAAATTAGATAACATAGATGCCAAAGACAAAATATACCCAGAATAGACACAGTTTCTGTGATCCTTGGGATGCAGAGCTCAAGAAGCAATAGCTACAGTTCTCATGAATTTAATTTTGTCAGGTGCAACATAAATGCTGGTGATAGTTATCAAAACATAAATCCTAAACATTTTAAATGAAACTTTCATTGCTAGAGGCAACTTATAGAATTTTTAAGTAGTGGCAGACCTTTTCCAAAGTCCTGATTCCTGTCTCTGGCCAAGTGGGAAAGTCCTGGCTATTGCACCAGCTGCTCTGTGAGTAGGAGGCATTTCATCCTGGGCCAGGACTGAGCTGAGGTTGCCCAAAGAGGGGATCATCTGTGGGAAGGAGTAGGGCAGTTCTGCACCCCACAAGTCTTCAATAACTCCCAGGAGCCACCAAAGCAGGAAGGTGCTGAAAGCCCCACAGCTGCACTAGTGGATATGACCAGGTGAACAACTTGCAGGAGTCCTTCAGAGGGCGAGGAGAAGCTRTCCTTTCTGCCCTTGTGTTGCAATTGCATCAGAGCAGGAAAAAATATATTTCTGGAGAATCCAGGGAACGAATTCTCCTTCTCCTGTCAATCCATAAAGAAAAGGAGAGAAAATAGAGGGGTCATAATATCCTTTCTCCCTCAGGTCCTACTTGATTTCATCAATGCTGGGGTACTACAATAATATATTGAAATATTCTCTTTTGACATTTAAGCAACTCTTCTGAAATAAGTGTGGAAGGAGAAAAGTGAGTCAGGGCACCTTTTAACAGTATTGGGCAGAGATTTGGAATCATCATTAATTTGCCCCATCAGCTCACTCATAATTAATATTAACTCAATGGCAAAAAGGAGAAATATACACTGGGGAAATAGTGTATATKACACTTAATGCAATTTAATAAAAAATAGTATTAACTCTTCTCCCCTCTGCATTAGCTTCTAAAAGTTTTCTCTGTGAGAAGGAACTATGAAAAGATCACTTTCAAATTAGTTGCTATTGAATCACTGCTATTGGTCAAATGCTGCAAACTTGCATTGACTGCACTCACTCCAGTCGAACCTTCTAGATTTCTACTAATGTGACCAAGCAGAATTTGATAAAAGTCCCAACTTCWGTAGAAGATGTGCCAATATGTTCCATGTATAAAGAGCAGAAGTTTTCTCTCATAGGAAATCTCCAGTGTATCATTTATTGAAGAAAAAAAATGTAATAGGTCTGTGGTGGAAAAAGGTTTTCAGTGGGTTGCATTTGAGATTGCAATTTATTTATGTCTTTTAGCTAAATAGTATAGTGGATGAAAGTATCTACTGCTCAGGGAAAAGCAGTTTTGCAGATTAATGTTAGACCTGTTCAACGGAGTGGATCAATGTTAGTTTGTTACGAGAGTCTGTAACATTTTTAGTGAAACGAGTTTGGAAAGGAGAGAATGGAATTTATGAGTTTGGAAATACAAATGAAGAGAGCACGTGAACTAAATAGAGCTTGCTTTTTAAAATGTGATGGTTAAACTTGCTGTAATCATAGTGCTATTTTCACTGGGGATATAATTTATACTTACTTTTCTCTGTATTATAATACCTTGGTAAAAATACTTGAGTCTTCGTACTTTTAGGTTCAAAAATTAATTTAACCTAGTCGCTTGTGAAATGTGGGGGTAGTTTGGTGGCATGTTGTGAGAGGGAAAGAAAAAAAATGTGAGAATGATTTTTGCCGACTTCAGCAAAAGCAAAATTCAGGGCATGTTAGGGTGCTATGGAATAATTCCACTTGAACACCTCCCTCCTCTCCCCTGCCAACAGCAGCACAGTATGCCATCACTTACGTCCACCAGCTGTGCTGTAKAGACCAAATTTCTTGCCTCATCGTGTCTCCTTTTCACATATCTCAGGAACGGCTGTCCGAGAGAAGCTGTTCTTCATTGGCAACAGCAGCCTTAGAGACATAAARGTGTGAGGCACCAACAGATGTGCATCAGAGATTTTTTCGGATTCTGGGATTGGTCGTGCTGACTAATTCTTTGTCAAGTGTGAGAATTTATTAGAGATAAGAGATTGTAACAAAGTTGAAAGTATAGCAAATCTAGAAATATAACAAAACTGAAAATATATATGCATATCAGAGTTCTACAGTTAAATCAATGGGTGCACRGTACAAGGACCGCTCTCACCCTTTCCTTGAGAGCCACCTCTCCGGTATAGCTTTCCCCAGGTTCCCAAGAAACTGGTGCATGGTACAATGACCGCTCTTGACCTTTATGGGCCACCCTTCTGGTCTAATTTTCTCTGTTTTTTTCTTACCATGCTGTTGACATCAGAGGTGTCCTTGTTGATGCATGAATTCTTGAGTTTTCAGGCCAGTTGACCATGGGTCCAAATTCACAGCAAACATAGTATGTGGGTCTGCAGTGTCTACCCTCCCCTCCCCTCCCCTCCTCTCCTCTCCTCTCCCCTCCCCTCCCCTCCCCTCCCC
>NW_028185373.1:1995491-2000240 GCF_003343005.1 Rhea americana
TCTCTTTCTCTTTCTCTTTCTCTTTCTCTTTCTCTTTCTCTTTCTCTTTCTCTTTCTCTTCTCCAACAGGCAGGTCACTTGGAACTGGTGCTGGGAGGTCCCCAATGCTCCCAAAGCGAGGACCAACTGCAGCTGACCAGAACATTTGCAAAAATTGAAACTGAAACAGGGAAGTGCAAATCTCAGTTAAAGAAAGCCTCTTCTCATGCACAGTGGTAATGTGGTGTCAGGACCAGGCTGAGATACATGGGCAGGGAGACCCAGAACTGAATTCTGTGGAAGGGAAAAGGGGGCAGCTTAACAGCAAGAAAGTGAGGGAGTAAYAGCAAAAAGTGTTGAAGACATCAGTGGACAGATTACAGAAGTGGTGGGTAGGAGATTCACAGGTGTTTGGTTGGTCTGGAATGGAAAGAGTGAGGAGACTTAGCTGAGCTCCTACACCTTTCTAAAAAGGTTCATCAGATGGATGGAGCGGTCTTTGGAGGTGGCRGAATTTTTCAGACATGAAGGACAATTTCATTGCAATTATAGCCCTGAAAGACCAATGGCTCAGTGCTCACTGAGGCAAGATTAACTGTGAAGTGGAAGCACTAATCCAGGCCTRATGATCAAACAGAAGAATGTGAGAAGAAGCAATATCCCCCCCCAAAAAAATAAATCTACATAACTACCAGAGAGATATGCATTTTGCAAGTGATTTTGGAAGAAAATATTTGAGGAAATGGGAAGAAATTAGGGTAAGAAAGAAGTATTTTTTCTCTCCATTTTTTTAAAACTTTTTTCTAAGGTACACACATAGTGGAAAATTTTTTGAAGAGCAGGATGCTGATTTGGTATGGTTATTTTTAGACCATCCTATCAATTTCTGTGTTATTAGGTGCTGCATGTGGGTTATGGAAGAACTAGTAAAGTCTGATTTGTTAAATTTCCATTTGGAGATTTTACTGCTGCAATATTCTACAATGTATTGTTGAATTTTGTACTGCATGATATTAGAAGGCTGGTGGGAGAAAAATGTGGAAAATATACCTTTCCCAAATGAATGTTAACTGAAGTCTGTGGTCTGAACTCACTAACAAGGTAGTTTAGWCTGGCTAAGCTCTGGTTAAAGTCCTGAGGATGGATAGGATTTTAACTCTACACAGCTAAAATTTCACAGAACTTGACCAAGAAATTGAGAAAATTTCCACATCTGCCTTTCCTATGAGACTGTTAAAGTGCATACGATTGTCTTGGCATTTTGGCCAAATATGAACATAAAAACAGCATTCAAAGTTGGACGTGACATGTAGGGGAGGTGATTTAGATCCTCAGATTCCATCATGAGGCCCTGGTATCAGACAAGGTTTTGGCTTTCAACCTAACAGTATTACTTAAACAGCAAAGTACATAACACTCATGCATTATACCTAACTAGATACGAAACAAGTATAACAGCCTCCAAACTCCTGCAAAGAGAACTCTATGCTACTGTTTATAATATTAGYGTGCTGTATGATCAGCACAAATTTTGGTTATATGCAGCATCTTTCATTCTCATGGTATTCTAGCATATTTTACTAATAAATTCGGCTAAATACTGGCAATGCAGTAAATGAGTAAGCAAATGGGGCAGCCAATATGTGCTGAATAACAGCTCACAYGGTAAGGCTCTAGACATTCAAAGCTGCTTAACTGGGAGAAGAAAGGTTGGCCAGAGACCTGGGTTTTTTTCCTCACTCCTTCTGAAAGATGTCCAAGAGGACATTAAAGATTTGAGGAGATCAATAACTAGAGGCTGACAAGTAGAACTGTATTTGAGATACCTCAGTTTAAAATATCACCCAGAAGTACAGTAGTTCTCCTTGTAAAGCATGCTTTGATTTTGTRGGATAGAACTTACTGGGTGATTTATTATGTTGCAAGCAACAAAAGAGCCATATAGATTGCAACTTATTGTAAAATTAGAGACCTGGGAGATGCTTCCAGGGAAATTTCAGTCAGTTTGAAACTTTTTCTGTCCTTTTGTGTTTTAAAATGACCCTTTTTAATTCTAAAATATATTTTCAGAATTTTTTTGAGAGGAGGATATGTTTTAAAGTTCACAATGGGAACTCTCCCTCAGTTTTCCTAGTAAGAATTCTGAAAATATAAGCTACTTTGCACAATATAGGACACTGAGTGATATATATAAGTAAAAACAGAACACTAGAAGAAAAGGTCCTTCTCAGTTAGAAAGTAAACTATTTTTCATTTTCAAGTTTGGCCGATCTTTGCAGCATTAGAGCCAACTTGAATTCTTTCATAGTTGTTGGTAGTATCTTAAAGGTAATCCCTCTTTATGCATGAGGCTGTGMAATACCATCTATGTAACACTTAACTGCTCTTTGAAGGAGAAATTAGCGTCTGTCTGCTTCCAGTTTACCATGAGCGACTCCTGCCACAAGGGGTTAGCAGAGTTTGAGTTGTTCGGGTTTCTACTCCTGGTAGYAAATGTCAGCAGAACTCTGCCTTCCCCCCTTGCAAGTACAATTCTCATTCTGTTCAGTCCATATTTGTAAGAACCGTAAAGAACCAGAGAACCAAAACCAATGGTATTTTCAAAAGCATATAGTTTTGTTCAATTATTATTTCACTGAAATGAGCACTGAGCTTTCTCAGACTTCTGCAGGAGCCCATTTATGTTGAGAACAACTGGTCTGGAAAATAACACTTGGTGTGTTTGCCTTACAAAATCTTTTCTTTCTTCTTTCAAAACAATACCATTTCTCACTGAAGTGGAGTTAATATGACTTCTCTTTGGAACTGGTACTTGCTTTTATATCACTGTCATTTGCCACGTCAGCGTGATTCTGAAAATAAAACTCGCCAGTCCACTTAGTGCTTCTCCTGCTGGATGGTTTTGTGCTGGGAGAGTGGGCACCTAAAGAGTATTGTGGCTGTTGTTAGTCATTTCTCACCGACTGAGATTTTCCCAAGTTGGGCGATGTACTCTCTCTCCCTCGTGTATAGCAATTTGAAGAGGAATGGCAGATTATAACCTCTCGCCAAGGTCGACAAGCCATTCAGCAGAGTCCAGACCAGCTGGGGAGGTTCCTTTTCTGCCTCCCACATAGCAGTGCGCTCCGTAGTTCCTAACAGTCTGATTTAATATCACTGTCACCTTCAGATGACTGTTTGGTAATTCATGTGCCATGTGCCTGACACAGGCTGAAGCCTGTCTTTTGTCCGGTGTCAGGATGAGGGTGGGCAAGGGAACGGGGCGCTGAACACCTGGGGYTGCAGCGTGGCCGTGGCCAGAGAGGAGCCACGAGGCTGAGCCAGGCCAACGCTGCTGCAGGGCAGTAGGAGATGAGGCATGAAAGCTAGCTGGAAAAGTAGCTACATCACCCTTGGGCCTGGCAGGGAGCTAGTGTATTTAGCTCTAGCAAATGTCCTCTTCAACAAAAACACAAACTAAACATCAGGGGCAAAAATCTCCTAGAGGCATGTAAAATGTGCCATTAAAAACACAAAGCAGGGCACTAACTAGTATTCTAGCTGGGAATCTCTGAGAACAACAACTGAACAGTCATGAAATTATTGGGTAAACATCAGAGGTAGTCTTCTCAAGAAATGTTTGAGACAGATTTGGAGAGATAATGTAAAAACATTGCACTTCAACATGTGCAGCGGCTACTCTGAAGTGTTAATTTCTGGAACACTAATTAGATTGGAGAGGAATCCAAAATAAACAAATTTAAATTATTTCAATTTTGGATCTCTGTTATACAGTTTTAGTTCTGTTGCTAGGTGGGAGTCATTCTCTATTATGTTTCTTTTTCTTTTTTCAAGTCAGCTGATGACCCATATGTTTCTTTATTTTATAGCGAAGTAATGCCAGTCCCACAGAATCTTTAAAACTAGGGATTTAAAAAGGAC
The DNA here is from genome assembly GCF_003343005.1 of Rhea americana. Lineage (NCBI taxonomy): Eukaryota > Metazoa > Chordata > Aves > Rheiformes > Rheidae > Rhea > Rhea americana. The sequence goes on from NW_028185373.1 coordinate 1,999,392, forward strand.
CAAGAGGACCAAGTCACAGCTGAAAAATGATCTGCTAGCCCAGTCAAGCACTGCRAGCTGATTTCCAACCTTGTCCCTGTGCCTAAATGTTCAAAATCGGCCTTCTGTTTTCAGGAYCTGAACTTTGTGTGTTCCTCATTGYAGGTGAGCAGTATGCCAGGCTCCCTGCTGAGGCTCCTGCCATGCCTGAGGAGGTACACTGAGCAAATTGTCACCTCTGTCCTGTGCTTGGGTGCAGAGGTGCTTGAGTAGTAAAAAGGTTGCCAGTGGGGCAAATAGTTGAAGTTGCTCCCTTGTGCTCTAACGTATCCTCCCTGGTTCTCCTCAGGCCTCTAGGTATTTTGGGCCATCTCCTTACGCCCCAGAGAAGAGCTATGCACATCCTGGGCCTCCTGCCCTACCATTTTGTGTTGGGAAGGTCTTCAAACCCCCATAATCCAGAGGCAAAAAACCCAAGAACTGAGAGGCTGACAGGCTTGGGGAAAACCTTCCCTTGCACCAAGGGGATGGCTCCAGCCACCAGGCAAAGACCAGCGGTGAGCTGGGAAGAGTGTAGAGCCCGCATGCAGCAGAGTGGGGCAGTGAGGTCCCTTCCCTGACAGCAGGGCAGGAAGGGGACCGGGGCTGCAGCGCTGTCCCGGCCCCTGCCCCTGCCCTGTCCTCCCTCTACCCCTGTGCTGCCCTGCCCTGCACCTCCCCTGCCCCATCCCTGTCCCTGTCCCCGTCCCTGCACCTGCCCCAGGCACTGCCCCTTCCCGATGGGCGCAGCCGGGGCCGGCCGTGCTGGGGCAGGGCGCGTCGGGTCGGGTGTACGTGTGCATGTGTGAGTGCATGTGTGCGTGTGCGTGT